>NW_007232390.1:409263-447466 GCF_000164805.1 Carlito syrichta
GATCCTTCTGCCTCAGCCTTCCGAGTAGCCGGAATTACAGGCATGTGCTACCACGCCCGGCTGAATTTTTTTTTTTTTTTGATTTATTGTAGAGATGAGGTCTCACCTGTCCAGGTGAGTCTCGAACCCACGGGCTCAGGCAATCCACTCACCTCAGCCTCCCAAAGGCGAGGGATCACAGATTGAGCCACCGAGCCCGGCTTCTGGTTATATTTCTAGGAGCTGTAGTTGTGATCTCTATTACAGAGTTCTATGAAGACATTATTCAGGTTTTAATTTTTGTAGAATATAATATACCCTATTAAACCAAGGGCTTAAATAAAACTAGTTCCACTTATCTGCATAGCTTTTATTTTATTTAAAAAAAGTCAGTATAAAGATTGAGGATTTTTGTCATTTGACAATTTTATCAAAATCTTAGGAAAAAAAAATGTTCATCAAGTCCCTCTCACACGTGAAAGGAGTAGTTATAGAAGATATATAAACAAACTGGTTTCTCTAACTACACAATTAAAGCCAGAAAATTATATTCTTTTCATAAAATTAAACATTTTCTGTTAAACAAACATACTTCATCATTATCCACTTTAATTAAAGATGCCAGATTAATAAGCTTGGGGAAAAGTTATCATTATAATCAACAGCATTCCTGAAAAATAACAGAATGGCTACGGTTTTCTCTCCTTTGTGGTTGTTCTTGAATTTAAAACACTCACACACATACACACACACACACAAAGCCAGTTTCTCAGAATATTTTGAACATCTACCATTTACTAAAGTGTGTCATCACCTCACTATAACTTAAAATAGATTTTTAGATTAAATTTGCTTCAGAAGATATTACCTTTTATGAAGCATTAATTATTTTTAGAAAGAGAGAGAGAAACTCAAGATGACAAAGTGTTTTAGATGAATTCAATGAGTGAATCCCTTTATCCCAGCATACTCAGCTCCAAATCCCACAGAAGAGACCCTCAAAATGTCTATCAAGAAAAAATTTTGACATGTTATCTCTTCACTGTAAGTATCTTAGAAAAGGTCAGAACCTGTCTGGAAAGCAGTGAACAGTGGAGTGATTTTATCCAGACAGGTGCATAGTTTAAGAAGTTGCTTTTATTAGACTCTATTTAAGATGTGAATATTAAGATAAAAGCAAACTGTATCGCACAAAGTTCTTCATATTTTTTAATCTAATGTATATATTATCCTACTGTAACTACAGATGAAGAAATATATGTATGTCCCCAATTCTTTGTACTAATCAAAGAAATATATGGACACACACATATGCATTTATACACCCTCACAACTCTTTAGAAGCATACAATTTACTATAAATATCAAGTGCATAAGTGTGTGGATTGTAGCTGTAACTGTGACCTAGTGAAGAAGAAATCACTGCAATGGCAACTGTTTATTGCAGTATAGTAAGGGGTTCAGATTAAGAGACTGTTTCAATTACATACTGATGTGAAGTTTATAATGTAAGTCAGTTGGGAAAATGGTTAGTCTGTGAAGGACTCTGGCAAGGCCAAATCATTTATGTTTTTCAAGGATATGGAATTAGTAGGGAGGGAAATTTCAAGGCAATAGAATAGTTTAAACCAGGCTCTCTCCATTAGAAATGGCTATAGTTCAATGGACTTCATTTGAATGACAACATTATTAAAGCCAACATAGGCCTAGGTGCTATAGTCAAACGTTAAAATTAATAAACTTAAAATAGATCACTTTAATATATTTCCTTTTTACTTTATTCCAGTAATTATGGTAGTAACTCTTTTTGAAAATGTGGTATTGACCTGAGAAATAAACATTTGATTCATGTGATAAAATAGAAACACACATATTATATATTTATTAGGGAATAATTATTCTACAAGGTTAGAAAAAATTACCTTAATTATATACCAATTGGTTTATAGTTCTCTGTCAAAACATTAAGATGACATTTCACTTTACATTGATCTCTCACAGCCCTGCAAGATCGCTCATAAACCTTTAGGAAGACTCCCCTCCGAAAATTCCCACTCCTACTTTCAATAGCTTATCATTACCTCCTGTGTGATATATGTGTACCTTGTATGGTTTTCTATTGTTGCATATGTGATGCTATGTGTTATTTACATGCCTGTTGGGCCCACTAGACTGTAAGCCTCTTGGGAGTAAAGACTCAATTGTTTTCATTCTTACATCCTTCAAACTGGAGAATTTGTAGCAAAAGGGACGTGCTGAATGGATGTTTCATAGTGAATAAATTAATACATGTATAGTCAATCCCTCAGCTAATTCTACTATTTGACTCCTTGTGTGGTAAGAAGGGGACTAAACTATGACTCCTAGAGTTGACACACTAAAAACTAAATTGAACCATTATTGTAAGGAAGTTTAAGAGAGTTCCGATTTCCCCCCATGGATGACTGTTATTTTTAAAAGCAAATGTCAAATTCCTTCAATAATTTATTTGATGCTCCTAATTTTCTGGTGACAGAACATGTAATTAGTGTTAGTGTTCAGTGAGACAGCATTGAGTATTTAAGCAAATGGGTCCAAAAATTAGAGTAACCTAGCATAAGTCCAAACTCATTTGTTAACTATATAATGTCGGGCAATTTACTTTATATCTCAAAGACTCAGTTGCCTAATATTATTGTCTGTGAAACAGGGAAGAAAACTGTGCATGCTCTACTAAAGTAATTGACAAGATTAAAAGAGACCACTTGGATTCAGTGCTTAGCACATAGGAAGCATCTAATAAATGCAAACAATCAGAGGCTACAGCCTCTTGATTATAAAGGAAATTTCTTGATTAAAAGGGAATCTTTGATTGCAAAAGGAAATCTCTGTACTGTTTAAGCCTTTAATATCATCTTTAATCTTGGTTTGAAGTAGCTTGTTTCATCATGTTAAAAATTGTCTTTTAAGATCTGCTATGAATATTGTCAATTTCAGAAAAAAAGCATTCTAGTGTCAATCAAAATAGTCATCTATATGTTTCTCCTTTAATGTATTAATATCAAGTCATTTTCTACTTTTAATCAATCCTAACATTTCCACAGTAAATCCGTATTCAAAATTAAATTTTTTTTACTAAATTGCAGAATAAATATGTTCATTTTTTCTGTTTTCTTCTTTTGTGTTCAGATTGTTTTAGAATCAGTTTTAGGCTAGCTCAAAGAAATGAATGGGGGAGTTTCCATCTTGTTTACTGATCAGCAAATGGTATAAAAACTTCAATCCTCAAGTTTTGCTTTTTTTAAAAAAATTGTTTATTGATTTCTTGTTTTCTCTCAAATGTATGTTCTGATTGAATATTTATTGAGTGGTAGGTATCTCATATGCATTATTTCATTTTTTTTGGTACTAATCTATAGTTAATAATACTATTGCCATTTTCCAGATGTGAAAACAGATCCAGAGGGGTTATTTGCTTAATGTAAGTTGTTGCAAAATGTAAAACTTATACATCAGCCAGTCTGATTCCCTTGGGTCATCCTGTCGCTAAACATAGACTCTAAAATAGAAAAATATTCACCAATACTATTTTAACATCTTGTAAGAACAAGGAAACAAACATGAAGATGAATGGGAAAAGGAAAATATTTCTAAATTTTACAGTTCTGAAATAAAATAAATTCAGCAAAAAAAGAAATTCAGTATTTTAAAAATGACATTCAGAAAATTTGACAGTTTTAACATTTCGATTTTAAAGAATCAAAACTTGCAACATTGCTAGTAATAGAAATGCTACAAAGAACAAAATTTATATAAAATATAAATTTTATATGTAAATATAAAATTATTTTCCAAAAATTTTATAAATATAGGATGAATAAGAAATGAATTATAAAAAGCAACAAGTAAGAAGGCTGCAAATATAATAGGTTGGCAAATCATAATTTTTAAAAATGAGAAAATAAAAGCCAGGCTTGGTGGCTCAGCCTGTAATCCCGTGCCTTGGGAGGCTGAGGTGAGTGGATTGCCTGAGCCTGAGGGTTCGAGACCTGGGTGGCCAACTTGGCGAGAACTCATCTCTATAATAAATCAAAAATCACCCGGGCATGGTGGCGTATTCCAGCTACTTGGAAGGCTGAGGCGGAAGGATCACTGGAGCCCAGCAGGTCGAGGCTGCAGTGGCCGGGAGCGGCCACTGCACTCCAGTCTGGGTAACAGAATGAAACTCCAACTCAAAAAAAAAAAAAGAGAAAATAATTGCATACTAGAAAAACAGAGTATAAAGGAAAAATCAAATCACCAGCACCAACCAACACATTTGTAGGTTTAACAGTGGTGTAGCATGTTAAAAGTTAGAGGGCATTGACCTAAAATGAGGTAGTATAAACTTCAGTTTATCAGTAGAACTTCTTATAATCCTGGTATTACATGTTTGCAACCTCACAAAGAAAATCTTATTGCCCAAATAAAATTAAATCCTCAAAATACCCAAATATGGTAAAGTGTAAATAAATCAAAGAACAGCCAAATACTCTAGAAGTAATATTTCTTGTTTTAAAATTTTAAAATTTTTCATTCAGACCCAACCACAGATAAGTCTCTTCTTAATTACACAGGTCAATTTTACAAAGCAGTAGGTGACATTTTCTTCATGATAATCAGCAGCACCATTAACAGTTAATAGCATTCCTTCATGGTTATACAATTTTCAATTTAAACTTGCTAGCCCACTACAAAGACTTGCTTCATCTATTTTACAAACATATTTTTCCATATGTCACTCCCACCAAGCAAATATATGTCGTTGTTTGTAAGAATAAGGGAGAGTGAGACGATTAATTTACTGCTATTTCAGGGGTTGGCCAGGGATTACTGTAGGGTTACAGGTCCCAGGACTGAACTGCAGTGTTATTGTTCTTGATAAAGTTAATATAAATCATATTCAAAGAGAACAAGCATAAACTCTGCTAAATTTCCAAAAGCTTTTATCCTCATGCTGTCCTTTCTCTCTCTGTGTTAAACCTATAGATTTTCACAAAGTAAAACAGTCACGTGTTGTAGTATGTATAAATAACTGATTTGTACTACCTTTTTCTGTATTCATCCCTCTTTTATGGACATGTTGAGAGGGACTATATTTTCTTATCTAGTATATAAACTTCTCATAACTTAAGATATGAATACTGGAGAAAGACAACTGAATTTCAAAGATTCTTGCAATATTTAAAGAAAATAATTATTCTACAAGGTTAGAAAAAATTACCTTAATTATATAACAGCCAAATACTCTTGGTTTGTTGATGATATAAATTACTGAATAATAAACAATTTAAGATTTCTCAAGGCAAACACAAAGTGTCTTTACATTTGCTCAAATTGTCCTGATCACTGGAGTGTTAAATATAAATAAATAAAAGTTACAGAATATAAAATTAACACATAAAAATCACATAAAAAGGAAATTAAAAAAATTTAATTTGTAACAGCCTAAAAAGCAAGAATATATTTAAGAATAAACTTAACCGAGAAGATAAAATACTTATAACAAAAAACTACAAAACATTGCTGAAAGGAATCAAAGAAGACATCAATAAATGAAAAGACATTCCATTTTAATGGATCAGAATATTTAATAATGTTAAGATTTCAGTACTACTCAAAGCAATCAGCAGATTTAATGCAAATCCCTCAAAATCCCAACAGCATTTTTTGCAGAAATAGTAAAAGCCATCCTAAAATTTAGATGGAATTTTAAGGGACCCCCAGATATTCAAAACAATATTGCAAAAGAGCAAAGTTGGAGGTCTCACACGTTCTCATTTAAAACTTATTACAATCATCCTTTGATATATGCGAAGGTTCCAGAACCGTCCGTGTATATCAAAATATGCTCATACGCAAGTCCCAAGGCTGGCCCTGTGGAACCTGCCTACAGGAAAAATCTGCCTTCCATATAAGCCTGCGTCACATTCCATGAATACTGCATTTTTGATTCACATTTGGTTGAAAAAAATCTGCATATAAGTGAACCCATGCAGTTCAAACCTGTGTTATTCAATGACAACTGTGTCAAAGTTACAGTAATCAAGACAGTGTGGTTCTGGCTAAAAATGGACATATAGACCAAAATAATAGAATATAGAACTCAGAAATACACCCTCACATATATAGTCAAATGATTTCTCACAGAACCATTCAATGGGAAAATAACAGTCTTTCAACAAGTAATCCTGGGAAGACTGGATATTCACATGCAAAAGAATGAACTTGAACCCTTACTTTGTCTGCACTCTATAAAAAAATTAACAAAAAATAAATCAAAGACCTAAATATAAAATTTAAAGCTAGAAAACTCTTAGAAGAACACATATAAATAAATCTTCAGGGTATTGGATTTGGCAATGATTTCTTGGCTACCAAAGAAATAGGCAACAAAAGAAAAAGTTAATAAATTAAATTATATAAAAATTAAAACTGTTTGTATGTCAAAGGACACTATTAATAGAGTGAAAACACAACTTATATAATAAGAGATAGTATTTTTAAATCATACATCTGATAAGGGATTCATATCTAGAACATATAAGTAATTCTTACAATTCAAGAACAATTTTAAAAATGGGTAAAGGACTTTAATAGACACTTCTTCAAAGAAGATATACAAATGGCTAATAAGTACATGAAAAATGTTCAATGTCACTAATCATTAGAGGATTGCAAGTGAAAATGACAATGAGATATTACCTAACACCCAATGGGATGACTACTATCAAGAAAGCAAACAATGGTCAAGTGGTGGTGAGGTTGTGGAGAAATTGGAATGCTTGTAGAATGCTAGTGGGACTGCAAAATAGTGCAGCTGCAATAAGAAACAGTCGGTCCTCAAAAATTTTTAAATAGAATTATCACATGATCCAGGATTTCTACTCTGGGTAAGTATTCAAAATCATCAAAAGAAGAATCTTGAAGACATATTTGCACAGCAGAGTTATTCACAATAGCTAAAAGGTGGATGTGGTTAATGTGTCCACTGATGGATGAATTCATACACAAAACGTGGTATACACATACAATGAAATATTATTGAGAAAAACTAAAAAGAAAGGAACTTCTGACATACACTACATGAATAAACCTTGAGTACATCGTGCTAAGTAAAATAAGCAAGTCACAAAAAAGGATGAATACTTTATAATTCCACTTATATGATGTACCAATAATAGGCAGAAACGTAGACACAGAAATTCGAATGATGGTTGCCAGGAGTTGGGAGGAAGGAGGAATGAAAAGTGACATTTTTTGACTACAGAGTCTCAGTTTTGAAGGTGAAAAGAGTTCTGAAGATGGATAGTGGTAATGGTTAAATAAAAATAGAAATGTACTTAACTCACTAAGCTGCACATTTAGAAATGGTAAAAGTAAATTTTATGTGTATTTTACCACAATTTTAAAACACTTTCTTTTTTGAGGAAAGCATAAAATGGAGTATACACTTCAATATTAAAAGAACATCCTAAGACTATGCATATCAGAGCAGATTCCATATTTTCCAAATTATCCTGAGACACCCTGGGCTAAACAATTAAATAAGAAACAAAAAAAATTAAACAGTAAATAATTTATAACTAGAATATCAAGTTAATCATCAATAGCCTAATTTTTTTTTTTAAAGGAAATAAGGTCGGATTCGGTGGCTCAGCCTGTAATCCCGCGCCTTTGGGAGGCTGAGGTGAGTGGATTGCCTGAGCCCATGGGTTCGAGACCCACCTGGGCAGCAAGACCTCATCTCTACAATAAATCAAAAAATCAGCCGGGCGTGGTAGCACATGCCTATAATTCTTGCTACTCGGAAGGCTGAGGTGGAAGGATCGCCGGAGCCCACCAGGCAAGGCTGCGGTGGCCGGGAATAGCCACTGCACTGCAGTCTGGGTGACCGAGTGAGACTCCAACTCAAAATAAATAAATAAAAAAAAATAAAAATAAAAAAGGAAATATGTCCATTAAGTTGAACTATCAGTGAATACCCTTTGTGATTTCTCAGTTATGATTAAAGAACTACATATGCATCTTTGACACTTAAATCAAGGATGCTACTTTCCACTAAATTAGCCTATATTCTGTTTAGAATAAAATTTCCAGGGTGACTGGTAGCATGGTTTATAATTCTCCATGGTAATTCTGAGATGGAAAAAATCTTATAATAGCTCTTCACATTTATAAAGCATTCACATGTGAAGGAAATTGGACAATACTTCATTTTCTTCTATTCTATGTTTTATATAAATATGTGGTATTTATTTTAGAGGACTAATCTCATTTAAACAAAATATAAATCCTTAATAGTGGTGCTTCTGGGGTTGGGTGAAGAATATCTAATCAATCGTCCTTTTCAAGATACAATTCAGAGAAATAGAATGATGGGCCTTTTAAAACATTATTATTATTTTTTTAACCCTGCCTTCCAAGGATTAATTTCCCAAAGCAGGGTACATAGATTACCTTATTTCCTAAGTTAAGTTTCAATAGAAACATCATGATGAAGTACCTCATTCAGAGGGTAGCTCTTTTTCCCAGATTCCTATCAACAATGTTAAGCAAGCCTGATATTATGGGTTCATGCCACTAGTTTCCATCTATTGACTTCCACTTTTCCACATTATCTACCCTGCTAACTTATAAGAAAATTAAGCCCTTTGGTAGGATTACCTCCATATAAGCCATGGCAGATTGAAAAAAAAAATGCTATGTACTTTTTAGTTACCAATAGTAAGAGGAGGCCCCTCTGGATTCTTGGGAAGATTGTGGCAGAGCTGGTTGGACTAAGCAAGTTCGGTATGAGTGAATGAGTGTATGGAAACTTTTGTATATGTATCAGTGAGTAAGTGGGTGTGTGAGTGACTGACTGAGTAGGGACTTGGGAATGAGTGACCAGGGATCTCCTGGTTAAGCAGCAGAAGTCGAATGTCATTTTTGTTTTAAATCAACAAAGCCCTTCCATGGAAGAAGTTGCCAGGAGAGACTGCCAGCTTCAGGCTCTGCCTCAATACTGCAGCATCTGGCTGGACTCTGGCAGCAAGGGCTGTGGAGGAAGCACAACAAGGGAACCAAGAGGCAGAGCCCCACTATAAGATGAAGGAGGTATCATGCCACTATCTTGAAAATTGAGCAGGAAAGTGCTCTGGCTTGCTCACCATGGATGACAGACCTAACCAGATTTCAGTGAGGAGCAGATTAACTACCCAGGTATTGATCACAACCCAGAGGGAATATCCCAAAAGCACAAACTCTGGAGGGACAGAATGAGTGCTGAGTCTCAGGAACCCCATCCCCTAAACTGATTCAGCCTCAGGACAAAAGGTGTGACCAGAAAATGATGAGAAAGCTCTCCAAAGAAATCAGTGCCATGTTTCAAAATAGAAAAAATTTAAAGTCCTGATCAGAGAAGAGAGTGATGAGTGAACATCAGAAATGAAAAACTCTCCCACTGCCACTGGATAATGGGACAAAGGGAAAAGAAAGAGATCGGCCACAAATGAGGAAAAATCAATGGAGGAACACAGTTAATTACCAGTGTTACAAAGAGAAAACACCTGAAAAATCAGACTTCAGAGTCCAAACAATGGGAGTCATCAATGACTGGCTCCAGAATACAACAGGAGTTAGGGAATGGATGGAAAGAGTGAATAAGACTCAAGAAAGACAAGATGCAACACTGAAAGAACTTGTAACAAAGATTTTGGCTGAAAAAAATTTCATCCAGGAAATAAATAACAAGAAGATAAGCATGGAAAGCAGAATTAATGAAGTGGAAGAATCTCAGAATTAGAAGACCAAAACATGGAATTAACCTGATCTGTAAAAAGCATAGAAAGAAAACTCAGAAAGAAAGTCTCCAAGAGATGTGCAATTATATCAAGAGGTGGAACCTACAACTGATTGGTATCCCAGAAGAAGAAAGGGTAATGGAGAACACCTTGGAGCAAGAAAACCAGGAGGTTATCCAAGAAAACCAACCCCTAGACACATAGTAATATGTGTACACAAAGTAGGCACAAAAGAAAAAATCCTAAAGGCAGCAAGACAGAAAGGTCAGATACCTACTGGGAAAACCAATCAAAATAGCAGCAGACCTATCGGCAGGAATACTACAAGCTTGAAGGGACTGGAGTCCAATATTCAAAGTCCTCAAAGATATACAATTTCAACCAAGAATTTTCTAACCAACCAAGTTCAGGTTCATAAGCAATGGAAAATTAAAATCCTTCCCAGACAGTCAATCCCTAAGAAATTATGCAGTTTTCAGACCAGCTCTACAGAAGATGCTTAAAAAGGTATTAAGCACAAAAGAAAGAAAAAAATGAATGACCACACACTTCCCAAGAGAACACAGAATCAACAGAGAATACATCACAAGTGTAAACTTGAAAACACACACATACATCCACCCAAAGCTAAAAGAAAACACAGAAAAAAATTATAAGAACTTCATGATGGGGATAAATCCTCACATTTTAATAATCAGTCTGAACATGAATGGACTAAATGCACCACTGAAAAGACACAGAATGGCAAGCTAGATTAGAAACCATGACATAATAATTTGCCGCACACGGAAACTCATTTCACTACAAGGGATACACACAGACTCAAAATTAGAGCATGGAAAACGAGTTTCCAGGTGAATGGATCACAATAGAAGGCAAAAATGGATCACAATAGAAGGCAAGAATCATATCAGACAAAACAACATTTAAGCTATCAAAAATTCAAAAACAGGTGGAAGGACACTACATAATGATAAAAGGTTCAATCCATCAACAAGAAATATGCATCCTAAGCATATATGGCCCCAAAATAGGAGCACCAGTGTTTATAAAGCAACTATTAAGTAAACTAAAAAAAGATATGATTCTAACACCATTATAGCTAAGGACGTAAATAGTCTACTAACAACCCTAGATAGATTATCAAGGCAAAAAATCAACAAAGAAACCAAAGCCTCAACTTGAAGTACTACCAAAAGGACTTAATAGTTACCTACAGAATACTCCACCCAACAACCACAGAATATACATTCCCTTTCATCACATGGAACATACTCCAAGACTGGTCACATCCTCGGCCATAAATCAAGCACAACAAGTTTCATAAGATTGAAATACTGCCATGCATCTTCTCAGACCGCAGATGAATAAAAATAAATATCAACACCGACAAAATTTCCAAAACCCACAAAGACTTTAACACTAAGCATCATGATGTGGAATGACTACTAGGTTAGCACAGGAATCAAAACAAATTACAAGATTCCTGGAAACAAATGAAAATGAGGAAACACCCTACCAAAACCTCTGAGAGACCATGAAAACGGTTCTAAGAGGGGAATATATATCTCTACGAACACAGATCAAGAAAATGGAAAGATCCAAAATTAACAGCCTAACAAATTACCTAAGGGAGCTGGAAAGGCAAGACCACCAAAACCCTAACCTCAGCAGAAGAATCCAGATCACCAAAGTAAAAGCTAAATACAGGGCATAGAAGACAAAAATATCATAGAAAAAAATCAACAAAACAAAAAGCTGTTTCTTCGAAAGAAAAACAAGATTGATGAACTCCTAGCCAGAATGACTGCAAAAAGAGAGAAAAAGCCCAAATAAATACAATCAGAGATGCAGAAGATCAAATCACAACTGATCCTAAGAAATACAAAAGATTATCAGAGATTACTATGCACACCTGCATAGAAACAAACTTGATAATCTAAATGAAATGGAGAATATTCTGACATCACACAACCTCCCAATGTTGAAACAAGAAGACACTGAGACACTAAACAGACCAATAACAATCCAGGAGATTGACTCTGTCATAAGAAAACTACCTACAAAAACAAAAACAAAAACAAAAACAAAAACAAACCCTGGACCAGATGGCTTTCCAGCGGAATTCTATAAAATGTACAACGAGGAACTAATACCAATCCTATTGAAAGTATTCCAGACAATTGAAAAAGACAGAATTCTCCCCAAATCATTTAATGCAACTAGCATCGCACTGATACCCAAATCAGGTAAAGATCCAACCAAAAAAAAAGAGAGAACCACAGGCCAATATCCCTAAAGAACACAGATACAAAAGTTCTTAAAAAGATTCTAGCAAATTGGTTTCAACAACTCATCTCAAACATCATCCACCATGATCAAGTAGGTTTCATCACCAGGATTCAGGGCTGGTTCAACATCCAGAAGACCATAAATGTAATTAAATATATCAACAGATGTAAAAACAAGAACCACATGATTATATCATTAGATGCAGAAAAAGCTTTTGATACAATTCAGCATAGCTTCTTGATAAAAAACCTCAAACACCTAGGCATAGAAGGAATATACCTCAAAATAGGAAGCCCCAGCTACAATAAATCCACAGCATATTGCTAAATGGACAGAAACTGGAAACATTCCTCCAAAATCCAGAACAAGACAAGGCTGCTCACTCTTACCACTCTCGTTCAACATTATGTTGGAAGTCCTAGCTAGAACAATTAGACAAGAGAAGGAAATCAAGGGTATTCAAATAGGAAAAGAGTAAGTTAAGTTATCCCTCTTTGCTTACAATATGATCCTATACCTCAAAAATCCAAGAGAATCTGTCAAAAACCTGCTTTCACTGATAAAGGATTTTGGCAAAGACTAGGAGTACAAAACACCTGTGCAATAGACAGTTGTATTCTTATACATACATCAACAACAAGCAGGCAGAACCAAATAAAAAGCACAATTCTATTCACAATAGCCACACAAAAAAAGAAAACTGGTATCTTCCTAACAAACAAAGTGAAAAATCTTTACAATGAAAACTACAAAACACTGCTCAAAGAAATCCAAGAAGACGCAAACAAATAGAAAAATATTCCATGCTCATGTAAAGGAAGAATCAACATTGTTAAGATGTCCATCTTATCCAAGGCAATCTACAGATTCAACGCAGTACCCATTAAATTACCAATATCATTCTTCTCAGACACAGAAATGACATTATATAAATTCATATGGAAACATAAATGACTACAAATAGCCAAAATAATTCTCAACAAAAGAAACAAAATGAGAGGTACCACAGTTCCAGACATTAAACTTTACTCTAAGGCTGCAATAATCAAAAAGGCCTGGTATTGGTGCAAACATTGGCATATGGACCAATGGAATAGCAGCAAAAACCTTTATTTCTCAACCAACTCATCTTTGACAAAGCCTCCACCTATAACCACTGGGGAGAGGATAACATTCAGTAAATAGTGCTGGGAAAACTGGCTGACCACATGCAGAAGATTGAAACAGGACCCTTACCTATCATCATATACAAACATCAACTCTAAATGGATCAAAGACCTAAACATGAAACCTCAAACTATAAGAATTTTAGAAAATGCCGGAGACATCTTATGGAAATTGGAACTGGCAACCAATTCCTGATCAAAACCCCAAGTACCCGTGCCATAAGAGATAAGATAGACAAGTGGGACCTCATCAAACTGACAAGCTTCTGCAACAAAAGAAGCCATCAAGAAAGTGGGGAGACAGCCCACAGAATGGGAAAAAATATTTGCCAACTATATATCTGACAAAGGCCTAACATCCAGGATATACAAAGAACTCAAATGTGCCAAAAGGAAAAAAAACAAACAGTCCCATTAAAAAGTGGGCAAAAGACTTGAATAGACACTTCTCAAAAGAGGATATGTTGGCAGCCAACAGACACATGCAAAATTGCTCAGCCTCACTAATCATCAGAGAAATGCAAATCAAAACCACATTTAGATACCACCTAAACTCACTAAGAATGGTCATCATTAATAAAACAAACAACAGATGCTGGCGAGAATGTGGAGAAAAGGGAATGCTTCTACACTGCTGGCGGGAATGCAAACTAGTGCAACCTCTTTGGAAAACAGTGTGGCAATTTCTAAAAGAGCTAGACATTGCCCTTCCATATGACCCAGCAATTCCCTTTCTGGGAATATACCTGGGGGAACTCAAATCATTTTACAAAAAAGATACCTGCACACGCATATTTATTGTGGCCCTATTCACATTAGCAAAAGCATTGAACCAACTGTACTGCCCATTGAAACTGGACTGGATAAAAAAATTATGTAGTACATATTGTAATATTATGTATTATTATGCAGCTATAAAGAAGGACAAACATATGGACTTCCCAGCAACTTGGATGGATTTAGAGTCTGTAATACTCAATGATCTATCACAGAAAGAAAGAACAGAGTACCACGTTCTCACGCATAAGCGAACCCTGAACAATTGCCATAAAACTATCAGAGAGGAATTGACAATAGTGGGATACTGCTGGGGAGGGGCGGGGAGGGGTGACACAACATCAATAAGGTACCTGATCTCTAACCAGGCAAAGTGGGGACCAAAGAGAGGCCCAAACTTTACCTATTCAATGACCATTTGAATACCCAATCCTCAATTGTACCCCACATCTTTAAAATAAGTTTTAAAAAAATAAATAAATAAAAGAGTAGGAGTCTCTTTTCTAACAATTGAAATTGCACAGATTGTCTACAGCCATACCACCCTGAACGTGCCCAATCTTGTCTGTACTTGGGTTGGTCGTACAAATACTTTTGTGTAAAAAAAGATTAAGGCAGTAAAGTTATGCAAATCTTGTGTCTTGGTTTCAAGAACACTTTCATCCTCTACTCTTGGTTTCTGCCACCATATGAATAGGCCCAGGTCAGCCTGCTGGAAAAGAGACCAAATGTGGGAGAACCAAGGTAACTCCACCAACAGCCAGCCAATTAATTGCCAGTCATGTAAGTGTGGTCGTTTGGGACTATTCAGTTCCCAGCCAACACAACTGACTGCCCATATATGATCAAACTCAGTCATGAGCCTAGGGGAATTATGAACTGAATTAATGATACTGCTGTCAAGCCACAACATTTTGGGGTCGTCTTGTATACAGCAAGGATAACTAACACACAAATCTATGCCATTTGAGCACATCCATGTAAGAGCAAATTAATTACTATTTTTTGTTCCATAATTTCACCCAGTACCCCAGTTATTATAACAGCACTTGGTTTTTCTTTTATACTCTGTAAAACCCAGTGCTACACTTACCTACACTTAAGTCTATGAGTTTCAGATGTAAGGATTAGGATAAAATAAGAGGCAGTGTTGTGCAGTGGTTGTGGTCAGACCTTTGTGCCAAGCAGAACTTGTTTGGATCCTTCCCACCATATACTGATTCATTGGTCTTAGATGAGTAAATTAATTTCTCCATTTTTTCTTTTATAAAATAAAATGATAGCTATCTTATAATGCTATAGTAAGGATAAAATAACATATTGTATGTCTCACGTATAGTAGGTCTTTAATGGGATTTTATTTTTCAACTTTCTACCACAGTGCAGGAGGCCTGATGTTTTTGATTAATATATAAACAATATATAATTTTCAACTCCTTTAACTCCCACAATTTCTTTCCTTTAAGTGCCTTTATGTCCTGTATCTTAATAATAAAAAGGAAGTAAAGATATAAAAATATACAATTATAAATAATATATAAATATACATATAGGAAGAAATAAAAGGATAATTTATATAGAGCTTACTATGTGAAAGAAACTGTTGAATATGAATATATATCATATACATATATAGGTTAATTTATGCACCCATAAATTCTAAGAGGTAGATACTATGATAAGACATTTTAGAAAAGAAAGGCATTTTAGGATAAGCCACTTGCCCCAACAGTGCTAAAAAAATGTGAAGGCAGCCTGGTTAAAGACCATGCTCTTAAAATCATGTTATGTAGTAGGTCTTCCTTCTTTTATCATGGCCTGGAACATTATCATGACCTGGAACAACATGCATCGATAAGGATATCCAACACTATGGTATTGTTGAGGGTTGGAGGAAGAAATGTCTCTAGTAGAAATCAAATCAAATGAAAAACTATATTTAAAGATAAAGAGCAATAAGTTAGAGCTCTTATCTAATAAAGGCATGTTCTCTAAGAAGCAATGTCTTAACTTTCAGTGTACCAGCTGCCTATGACCTGTGCTAATCAAATATATTTTCACAACATGAGTGCTGTCCAGAGAAATCAAAGTGGTAACTCCTCCAAAGAGCAATTACTTTAGAGTTTGATTATTATTATTATTTTTTGTTATTGTTAAATGCAGATAAATTACTTTATTTTTAAAATGCCTATTCAGCTTGGTTCTTTTTGAGATTCACTTTAGGCATATTTTTATTTCAAGATTAAATTCATCTGTAACTATAATTTGCTTTGCTTCAGAGAAGATAGAGTCATTTGTTTTGAAGTTGAACACATTAAAGACACTTTGAACTGTATCACCGAAATCAACTACTTAAAATAAAATTCTTTTTACCATTATGAAGATCAAATGGCATATTTACAGATCTCTCTCTCTCTCTCTCTCTCTCTCTCTCTCTCTCACACACACACACACACACACACACACACACACACACACACACACACTTGCTACAATACAATAAAAATTATTTATCCTACCAATAAATACTTTGGGGGAAAAAAGCTAAATAAAACATTCCCCCAAATATCTCCTCTCTATATGTATCTATAACATAACACATAAAATAAAATAAATATGTAATACATATAAATATTTGATTAAAATAGTGGATGAATAGCTAGCTAACTAGATGTAGTAAATCCAAAAAATTGGCATTAACTCAGGGATTCATAAATCCTGGTCATGATTTTTGAAATTTGACTTTGGAAAGTAACCACAATGGTTCACTTGATTCAGATGACCAATTACAACAATATATGTGGTGAACTTAAAAATTAGGCTGGTGACAGTTTTGAAAACTAAGAAATTAGTCTATTTTATATTTCTGGAATAAAAATAACTAACAAGTTTATTTTAAAAATATAGTCATCTAAAATTTACATAGGACTTGAAATCTCATATATCTGAAAAATAAGTAAAATTTTGTTAATGTTTTTAAATAAAATTGTAAGCTCAGTAAAACAAGTTATATTTATAACCCATTAATTTGGAAGGTGGAAAGGATGAAAAAAAAATTTCCAAGGAATAGCACTACTCTGACACTGCTAGAAAAAAACATTCAAAACATGGTTTTGCTTTGTTGTTTGTTAGTTTGAAGGGAGAATTACAAATAGAAGTTTTAAAATATCCAAGTACATTGTGCTGATGTTTTTGTAGCTTTTGCCATGTTTGTAAAAGATGAGGGTAGAGAGGCTGCTCCTGAGAGGCATAGGGCTTAAATGGAGGTTTAGGATCCATCCAGTGGGATGGAACTCAACAGATATAGTCTAAAGATGTTTGAATAACGGGAAATTGCAACAAGCATTTTTTCCTTGCTTTCATGCCTGGAATGTTTCTGGTTGGTTTTAGCAGCAAAGAGAACACAGATTATCATCTACCTGCCAAACTCCTCTTTAACAATCAAGATCTACATCAAATGTTACTTCTTCCCTTCTTTCCTCTGTGACTGACCACCATGAGGTCCAGATTTTATTGGAACACTGACTATATTTTACTATAATTTTCTTTTCAAGAGTCTAGTTATCACATATCACAAACAAAGACTGGCACTTAGCACCGAGAGGCATTTTAGAAAATGTACCTCTTGTTCCTTATCTCTGAGTTGCTTTGGATAAGAAAGAAATCTTTTCCTCTCCTACTTATTTCTATTTTGTTTATAATTACACCTGACTATTTTCCATACACCAGATACTATAAGGATACAAAAACATGTTAAAACACAAGAAGAATTAGTCCAGAGGTGATGAAAACTCATTAAGAGTTCCATTCTTGGCTGGGCTCTGCTGTAGGTGGATAGTGAAACATTTGGAAGGGGAACTTTTTAAAAGTGATTCAATCCACTTGCTGTCACACATGTTCCTGTGCAGGAGATATGTAGGCCAGTGTGTATGAATGAGATCCCTTTACCAGTCGTGTAACTAGCTATTATTATATACTGAACATTAATTATGCACTTATCACTTGATGCATATTCTCTCCATGAATCCTCACTATAACCCTATAAGGTATAATCTTCATTTTACATATGAGGAAACAGAGGCTGTTTATAGAAGTTAAGTCATTTGCTTAAATTCCTACAACCATTAATTGACAGAGGTGGATTTTGCACAGGTTTGTCTCATTCTAAAACCTAGGTTTCCAATTTCTCTTAGAGAGCACTGCCTCCTTTCCAATCATATTATGATTCTACTCCATAGACTTTTAAGTGAATGTCAAATTATTCCATAACAAGTATCATCATATTACATTCTAGACCTTATTCTGTATTCACTCAAACCATATCACATCTGTGTTTGCTTGGAAGAGATCTGTGTGTGTGTGTGATACAGTCAGTTACACCAGGACAAGAGCAGCATGAAATATCTTTGATCAGAATTTCACAGAACAATAAACAAAACAGCTATCTATTTGGTTTTTGCATTTCATCCTAGGATCAGGAACAAGGGCTTTTGATATTTGAGAGGATTCTTTGGGAAATCGTTGAGAAAAGTGTTTAAGAAAATCACAATGTGAGTAATAAGTAAAGGAGGAAAGGGGATCCTGCCTGCCTTCATCCTCTGGCTGATAAAGAAGAATAGCTTTTTCATAAAGGAAGAAAAGTATGAGGTTGTTTTAGACTACGTTTCCCTTTTTCGAAAGTAGGTTATTTTCATGTCTAATCAATTATTTGGTTCATCAGAATGATTAATTGCTGAGAAAGTCATCTGATCAAAACAACTGGACCTTATCAAGTACTTGGCAATGCAATGGGGTTTGCAGTCATCGACCTCAGTAGACTAAAAAATGAGTGATTTATTTGGCTTTAATCAGAGCAGTTATGCTATTGTAATCCTTGACTCGGCTTTTCATCAGGATTGTGGTGGGCTCGTATGTAGCTGCTGCTGGTTATGGTAGAAGGAACACAAGCTTTGGAATCAGACAGACCCAGGTTTGAAATAATCTGTCAGTTAACGATGTGTTTTGTCACCTGCACAATAATGAATTGAATATCTACTGCATTGAGGGAGTAAGTAAAGAAGTATTAAGTAGTAAACTATTAGTACTTTCCAGTTATCTTCAGTTGTCCAAATACTCAAAAAGCAGACCTAGCAGTATCAACAGATAGTTCTAGACAACATGATTCTTTATCTTGCCTTAAATATCTAACTTAAATAACTTTGGTTGAAAATAAAGCACACTGTTTACTTACATAGTTTTTTTGACTATTGTATCATAGCAGTGGAAAATAGAAACAGGACTATTCTAATAAATCATCTTAACAGCTCAGTAAGTTTTTAATGTTTGCTTAGCACTTTTATCTGTTTAAATGAAAATGAAATAGATTTAAAGAGTATTCTGCTATTATCCTGCCTCTGAAAGCTTGCAGAACACATTGCAAAGGCACTATGCATTAATTAAATTACATTGTATACTCTGGATTTTTTTTTCTAAAATCTCACAGGAGACTTAAAATATTAGATAAAACACAGTAATAGGGTAATAAGAAATCCCTTTGTCTTTTCCTCTATGCGATAAGGATAATATGTTAGTTCCAAAGACATTCCCTTTGTTATGAATCAGGTGAAACTATATCAAGAAACACCCCTCTCTCTTTGATAGATAAAGTCTATCTCCTCTTAACCACTCTTTAGTATATAGGGATAGACTAGTAATATGAAGCTCTGCATAACTGAGCGCATTATAGAAAGGTCTTCAATAGGTCAACCACTCTAGCTTTTTCATTTGAGAGCCTAAAAATTTCAGAAATTTCCAATGGCTCAAGGAATCCTTTACTTTTAGTGTATAAGATGGCAGTAAAAATAGTCTTCAAGCACAAATACACTCAATTAGTTAATTATTGTCCTTGTTGCCACCAAAGTACTATCATTTTCTCTATCTTTTGTTTTGTGTTTTCTTAACCACAAAGATGTGGTCCCTGGTTTCAAAGTGGACTTCAATCTAGTCATATGAAAGTTGACAAGTAGGGAAAAAAATAGGAAAGGAAGCAAGAAATAGAGTATAACCTAGAGTGTTATAAGATTTGCAGTTCAACTTAACAAATACATGCTGGGTCACTGCCTTTGCAAACCACTGTAGCACCTACAAAAGTGTGTTAGTTATATCTTCAAATTGCCTACATTGAATTAGATATGTGTCTCATTCTCAGAAACCACTAGAAATAACTCTGATTAAGTAATTCTCAAAGGTTTGTATACGTATATCTTGGTTCAATGTCAATTCATCAATAACAGTTGCCTGCAGCATAGTATAGAAAAAGATTCTGCGGTCCCTCATAGGCTTGGCAGAAGAGGGCTCTGGTCAGGGTGTCAGCCAAGTAAATGAGGAAGGTGAAAGGCACTAGCATTGTTTTCAGTTTGCCATCCGAGCCCCCAGGATAAAATTCAAGGTTCCTATTATGGTAAACAAGCTAGGAACGGGTTATATCATCCTGTGTGTAGAGCATCCTATGCTCTGTCATAGTACACAACAATGACAAAGTACTTACAATTTACTTGATATGCCATACCGTTTCACATCTCTGAACCTCTGTTCACAGAACTTCTTTCCTGGAATACTTTATTGCTCATTCAACCATCATCTTCCTAGAGAAAATCTTCATATCCTTTCAAACTCAAAATACTTCTGACTTCACTCCATCTCAAATAGATCTGACTTCATTTCTTCTATTTCATCCTATATGCCTTTAGCATACTGTCTTTAATGAATGAGTTTGCATATGCTCAATATCATTAGCCATCTCTTGCTAGGCAATAAGTGGATCTAAAACTGGGTAGCTTAAAACACCAAACGTTTATTTTCTCACAGTTTCTGTATGACAGGAACCCAGGACTGGCTCAGCTGTTAATTCTGGCTCAAGGTCTCTCATTAGGTTGTGGCTGTGGTGTTGACCAGGGCTGCAGTCATTTCAGCACTTGATGGGAGCTGAAGGTTGTGCTACCAAGCTTACTCTTGTTTATTCAGGCCTCAGTTTCTCGTACACAGTGCACATCTCCATTGAGCTTCTTAGAACATGGCAACTTGTTTACTCCAGCATGAATGATCTGAGAGAAGGAGAAACCTTAAGGCAGAAGCCAGTCTTATCTCATAACCTAATCTTGGAAGTAACATCCCACTACATCTGTTGTATTCTACTCATTAGAAGCAATGTGTAAGTCCTGCCCACACTTGAAGGGAAGATACTATATAGAACTTAAATACTAGGAGTCAGGAATCATTGGAGGTCATCTAAACGGCTGTCTACCACACACAGAATCTTCCTACCTAGGCTTGAAGGTCTTTGAGAGCTGTAGTCAAACTCAGTTTCTTTGTTTCCCTGTCATTTGCCTAGTTTCTGACATAGTGAACACTGAAGAGAGGAAGGGAGAAAGAAAAGGATAGAAGAATCAATGCCGAATCACAAATTAAATCTCATAATAGGTTGAAAATGAACAATCTATAGAACTACTGTTTGGATGAAATAAAAATAATTTTATATTTTAGTCAAGATTGAAATTATATAAAATGTCTAGCATTCTGGTCCTTGATTATGGCATTTAACAGAGGAAGAATTTGTAGCTTAACAACTCTTATATAAGTCTGGGAAAAAAATCATTGAAGTTAGGAATAAAAAGATCAATTATGTTCATTCTCCCAGTTCATAGCAGCTCCTTGCAGTATATTTTGTGACTCTCCAAAAGGCCCTGGGGCTGAAACACTGACATTTATGGATACAGTTTTATGTAATAAACAGAAGTTCAATTATCTTAAATGGGCTATCTTGAATGTTTTATACAAAGTAAATTCTAATTTAGGCTGATTTCTCCTCAAAAGCAAAATTGAAAAGTATTCATCCTCTTGCTCCAATAATACTTAATATAACTTTTTTTGCCTTTGAAATTCAGTGCTCCCTTTTTACTTACGCCTTTTTTTTTCCCTAAATATGTACACGATAGGAAGTTACATATGATTGAATTATGGTTCCTGTTTTCAGAATCCACTGAGTGTACATCCAGATTAGCATATAATCAAAAAACATAATGTGAATAATGTGTCTTACTGCAATCTGTCCAAAGTGCTACAGGATCATAGGGGAAAAAGTGATTAGCTCTACCTGGAGATCAGGAGATCACATAAACAAGACGTGATTTAAAGCTTGAATGCTAAGAAAGAAGTTATACAATGGTTTGTCATCTTTTAAAAAAGATATAAGGAATATGAGGGAGGTAACTTAGTTAATGGGTCAAACTGTTGGAAAATGCCTTATTAAATTTTATTAACAGTTCATTTTGACATTAAAAGACATGATTTGAGCTGAAGTTGTATTGAATTTAAATAAATTATTCTATCCCAATCAACATCAATTTAGTTGGTACAATAGCAAAATATTTACTAGTATACACAAAAGAGGAGCAATTCAACTGCAATTTCAAGAAAAAGAACTGATGATGAAAGAAATCACCAGGCAAACTTTCCTTGTCATGGCTCAGAGAGGCAACTATAATAGTTTTCAGTTCGGATTAACTGTGATTGATTTTGCGGCAATTTAAATGTACAAACAATAAATTTATTCACATGGGTTAATTTGATTGCAGCTTCAGAACTAATAAAGGACAATTTGAATGCTTTTGGACCTGAATTCTCTGTATTTTCGATGCATTTATGGTCACATTAATCACGACTTTAGAATAGAGAAAAATGTTATAAGATACATTTTGACTATATGAATTGCACTTTTAAGATACAGGATTCTGATGTTTGTATTTAATTCAGATTAATTTCCATAATAGAACATTGCAGATAAAAGAGACCTTAACTTCAGCTTGACTACATTTTCAATTTATTATCAGCCAAATATACTGAAGATTAATCCCAATTCCACTGGTAGAAAATGAATGTTGTTTAAAAAAGTCTTGTTTTAATTTCTAGAGAAAGAGTTAGAACAGGGAGGAAATGACAATATAAAGCCAATAAAAATATGCATTTAAAAAAATCCCAATCTTGGGTGTCCTTGGAAAAAAATACAGTTTCAGAAAGACCAGGTATAGAAATTTAATTGTTACATTTTAGTGTTCAAAATAGCTATCATCTCTTTGAAAAAGCAGTAAACTATTTAAAAAGTGGAAAAGGTAACAGGAAATGGTTTGGTAGGAAGGCATCTCTGCTTAAATCCAGTGTTGGAAAACTTTGTAAGATGTGATCTTGCAAACAGACTTCCTAAATTTAAAAAACCCAAGCAGGTCATCCCTCTCCTGCCCTCCCCACTGTTACTTTCCACACCTATATAAAGAGAAGTTCTCGACAACAGGATATAAAGACTAGTCTCTTAAGCTTATTCACTTCTTATTTATTCTACAAGTATAATTTGCAAGTATTCTACATGTCAGACATTATGCTAAGCCAGAAAAGCAGATTAATAAGTAATGACCTCTCTAATTAGGGGCTTTCAATCCAGAAAGAGGAGATAGACCTTATTAAAATTAGGATAGTGGTGATGGAAAGGAAGAAGCAGATTTAAGACATTTCTAGATGTGAATGGAGAAGTCTTGATTAAAGACTGAATATAAGATTTAAGAAATAAGATTTTTATCCTCCCTGAATTTGCCTTCTATCAAATTGAAGGTCTTCTGTTTCAACATTGTCAATACGTGGCTTATTCTCTTCTGCTCTCACGACTAAAATCATCATCACATTTTCTTCAAATGAGAAGACTGAAACAATCAGATATGAGTGTTTCTATATTCTTTCTTCTCTACTCCGTAATTGGGGTCTACCTTCATTTTATTCTCTAGTCTCATTCATAGCTTTTGATATAAATTTTTGGTTTCCAAAAGTTTATTGGCTTTTTATATGCAAATTTTTATATAACTTTGGCACAAAAGAAAAAAGAGGAAAATAACTGATTGGTCTAAGCTATGAAGAATATATTTTACCATTCTATGGTGAAGTTAGATTACTCCATGTCTTCTCTTGATCCAATATAACCCATAAAGAACATGGACTAAGCATTCAATGCATAAATATCAAAACAAAATCACTACAGGAAAGAATTAGGTACTAGAGATAAAAGTCAACAAACTATACATATGAAAGTCTAGCAATTAAAGAAAAAACTGTTCAATTTCATTGTACACTCTTTTTTATTATAGGCCAATTTAACCATGAATCATAATTTAATAATCTAGTACTTTCAGAACTTTGTGATCTTTGAATCATTTTCATTTTTGTTTAGAGAAATTGCTATTATAAGAAGGGTTACTGTGCTTTGCTGTGGGGAAAAAAAAAAAAGCAACGCCTAAATTAGTCATGGTACCTCAACTTCCCAGGGCAAAGAAATGCTAAATGAGATAACGTATATAACCACAGTTGCCCACAAAAGTTCTAATGAGCTCTGGACCATGGAGTTTAGTGCCCAACTGTCATTTGACTTCAAAATTTTTGCAAAGGACTATGAATTTGATGTAGAATGGAAATATAATGAAAGAAAAACAATGTAGACTGGTTACAGAAATGGAGACATATGTATTTGTCCCATGACTTCAAAATTTTTGCAAAGGACTATGAATTTTATGTAGAATAAAAATATAATGACAGAAAAACAATGTAGACTGGTTACAGGAATGCAGACTTATACGTATTTGTCCCATAACCTTCAGTCCCAATTTATAGGATTATAATAAGAATATCTTTTCCTACTTTTGCGCATGAAATAGCTCTCTCCTTGGAAAATAGAGTATCTAAGGAAGAAAAGAGATATAACAAAAGACCAAGTAAGATTGTAGTTATTATGAGCAATGGGGTCAATAGAGAGTAATAAAAATCAATATTAAAGATAATAGAATGAATGAAACTTGGAAAGTGTTGGATAAATCAATAGAAAGAGTAGACTGGGAACTTGAAATTTTAGAACAGTAAATACTGATTGATTGACAGGTTGGCTTAACATTCTTGCCACTTATTTCATTCTTAGGGTTTCTATTAGTGTCTGTCAGTAGTGATCCACAGTAGAGAGCATTTATCAAGATTCTTAAGTTGGACTTTTACTAATATATCACTCCTCTTTCTGTTCTTAACATAATAAATAGCCCACTCTACAGTTTTTGAGGCTTTTGAACAAAGTTTCCATAGCAATAACATATAAAGATTTCAAATATTTATTTTGTTTGTTTTTCACTTGGTAAAGTCAGAACATAAATGTATTCTTTATGCAATAGTAACTAATTTTGAGATTTTAAGGACATGAAATCTTTATGGAAGATTAGTTTCTGCCAAGACCTTTGTAACCTAATAGTTTTGGCTGTTGGCACTGAAAATAAACATATGTCATAACACCTGGAGAGAGCAACTAGATCAGTCAGGATTCTGGCAGGAAACAGACAAGACAGTCTGTTTAAGAGAGATTAATAAGGATGAATATTTATAAAGGTACAGAAAAACAAACAAGGGATACAGGTACTCTGATGTAGCAAGAGCAGAAAGTCCTTATTAACCTACGGCTTGGGGGCAAGGGTAAAAAACAGTCACTGTGGCTTTGACAGCATACCTCTGTGGAAAGGGTCATGAGATAAGAGCTGTAGATTTTAGTAAAGGAATGTAGCCAGTGTGTAAACACTAGACAGAAAGTGAACTGAGGATTAAATACCCTAATGTGATGGTTACTTTTAGGTATCAACTTGACTGGGTTAAGGAATGCCTACAGAACTGATAAAACATTATTTCTGGGTGTACCTGTGGGGTTGTTTCCAAAGAAGATTGGCTTTATGAATTGGTGAACTGATGAGGATGGGTGGGAAATCTACCCTCAATGTGGGAGGTCAGCTGGGCGGGGAGACTGAATAAAACTGAAAGGAAAATTATTTTCTCTTTCTCTCCTGGAGCTGGGACACTAGTTCGGCTCTTGTTTTTGGAACTGATTAGCATTTAAACCTGCAGACCCAAGTAAAGAAGATCACCATTCAGCTGGCTGAGGACCCAAATAGAAAACAAAAAGATGGAGGAAGGTTAAATACCTCTTTTGTCTTCTTGAACTGGAGCATCTATTATCTTCCACTCTTTCGTATCAGAGCCCCTGATTCTTGGGTCTTTAGTTTCTGGGACTTAAACAAATGGTCCTCTGGGTTCTCAGGACTTTTGCCTCAGAATGAACTGCACCACCATCTTTCCTGGTTCTCCAACTTGTCAGAGGCATTTTGTGGGATGTCTAGTCTTTCATAATCACATCAGATCATTTCTATAGTAAGTCTTCTCTTATTTATCTCCCTATATATCCTCTTGGTTCTGTTTCTCTGGAGAATCTAATACACCAGCTACTGGCAAGTAGTGATGATGACTTAAGCTTACAAATCTTCGCTACTGCCATTGATGATCATCAATAACTTTTTTTTATACTTCAGAAAGCCACCTGTGGAAGACTGATGTTTGGGAAAATGAAAAGAAAAAATTATGAAAATACCCAGTATGGCAATATCTTTCTGGTTGTCATTTATGTTGTGCATTAAATATTTATGGATCTCCTGGGAATAAAGTGTGATTGCATTACCCAGACCATTGTGGTTTGGTATGGGCATGCCACTAGCATTGTCCAGTGTTATGTGTCACTCCATGAGGAAGCTTTAAGATCTATTGTATGATTTATATTCCTAATATCCTTCTCCCACCATAGGGCTGAGCAGCTTTCCAGATAGTGGTGGCTTCTCTAAAACCCCAAATCCTGAACTTCCAGTAGCAAACTAAATTTTGGCAGTTTTTAGACTGTGAAGTTTGGTGTTATTTTTTTAGCCTGGCACAACAGAGCCTATCCTGACAGATACAATTCTCAAGAGAATAACTTAATACCCCAAATGTCTTGTTTCTACACAGTGCAATTTGTTTTCTTCAAAACCTTGGTTTTTATTATTTTGTTTTTAAGGAGTAAAAATACACTCAGGAGTATGCGTGTTTTGTGAGTGGATGTATCTGGAATTTAAAATGCTGAAGAATTTCTGGAATATTAAATATGTATACATAAGTGATTTTTAATATTTTATAAGTCAAAGGCATACAAACAAGAAGATGTGAAGTATGGCTATATAAAGTGACAAGTGCACTTTTCAGTGGAACACACAAGGATATTTCTAAAAAGAATGCTTGTGGAAAAAATATCTTTTGACTCCTTAGAGAAATTTGGAAATATTCCCCCTTTGGAAAAGGAATGCCTGAAAGTTACCTCTGATAGTTCCATATTATGGGTTTTATGAATTCTTCCTATTTTTTTGTCTTCTTAAAACTCCTAGGGTTTTATGATTTAGATATGCCTTTTAGGAATACCATAGGGGAAAAATATGTAAAAACTTGGAAAATAAAAGTAATTTACCTTTGGATATGATAACTAAAGGGATGTAAATATTTCAGAGAATGCTTTCCTATTTTAGTCACAACAGCTCTGTAAAGTAGGAAGAAAAAAGAGATCACATTAAAACAAAATTAATCAGCTGAAACATACTACATATGCTTCAATGATTAACAAGAATATTTTACTTCTATCAGTTATGCAAATGAGAACAAAGCATTTTAAGATTTTCCCAGTTCACGTGTTACTTCAGAATGAAAATGTCCTAGAGGCAGATCTCAAAAAGTCTGTATACAAGTTTCTATGGTTTGCATGTGTCCCCCCCAAAAGCATATGTTGGAAACTAAATCTTCAGTGTAACGGTTTTGAGAGGTGAGGCCTAATGGGAGGTATTTCGGTTATGTGTCATCCACCATATGAACAAGTTAATGCCAATTATAAAAGGGTTTGAAGCGTCCAGTTCAATCTCTTGCTCTCTCACCCTTTCTTTCACCTTCTACTAATGTAATGGCGCATGAAAAAGCCCTTCATCCTATATTCTGAGGCACTTCATGTTGAACTTTCCAATTTCTGTAAGAACTACGCAACTGTAAGAACTACATTTATTTTCTATATAAATTATCTAGTCTGTGGTATTCTGCTAAAGCAACACAGAATAGATGCAAGCACAGTGTTATAAATTCATTGGTCTTTTTGTAATGTATTCATCCATGTCCCCATCAGGAAGTTTACCCATTAAACTAATTATCAGTTAAAGAAAGAAGCTTTGTTTAAAATGCGAAATTTATTTATTTCTAATGGAATTTTTATGTTAGCTGTGACCTATGCAGTGAACATCAAAATTACCTTAGGCACTTATTTAAAAAGCAAATTACTGGGGAATGTGATTCCAGAGAGTTTGATCTAGTGGTCAGGGTTAAATTTCCCAGGTTATTTCAGACGTCAGTGGTCTAGACATTACACACTGAGCAACGCTGCCAAAGACACAGACTTAGAAGTCTTATAAGGGTATGAGACATTGATTTTCTTCTTTTTTATCATGCATTTACAGTTGTCATGCTTTTCATAAACATGTACTTCGTTTAATAACAAAGGAGAAAAAATATATTATCCTACTCATCTGTTTTCCTTGAAGAGTAAAATATTCTTCCATTTATAATTCTAGTCGCTTATTATTTGAGATTTATTGCAAGGAAATAGCAATAACTCTGTGGTTGCAGAAATTTGACTGTTGTAACTTATTGTGTTTAAGATTGTGTTAATTGTATTTGGCTTTGTTGAACTCAGACACCGCTAATTTCACCCACTGTTTTCTATTGTGAACGTGCTTCAAAATTTACATTGATTAGATACTTTTAGTAGAATTTTTTGTTAAATTTTTCTGCCGCTGGCAATGACTTTGCAAGTGTGTATTTTTATATTTGATTTGTTTGAATTACACAGGCTCTTTCCCTTTCCCTTGGATCTCTTAGGGATTTCCTAAACTTCTTGTACATAATAAAAACATTGTTCAGTTTTGCAGGTTATAAAATAAATGGACCCTGCTGATTTTCATTTGGCCATTACACTTTGCATTTCTGTTTATATCTTTCTTAAGGACATAAGAAAGACACAGCAGGTTAATTAGAAAATAGCTTGTAAAAATGATAAATAAATGACCACTGCAAATTCTACCACAAAAACATATCCACTGCTAAATTTTGATTTATATACTTTTATAATTGCTTACACTAAGAGCACATTACAACTTTTAAATGTAAAAAAGGCTAAATTTTGGGTTGCATACTTTTATAATTGTTTATGCTAAGTGTACATTACAAGCTTTAAACATAAAAAAGGATCAGTGATTCTACATTATATACATATGTCAAAGCATCACATTGTACCTCATAAATGTATGTAATTATAATTTGTTAACTTGAAATAATATTAACAATTTGGAAAATGGATTAATACATTATATTTATTCCAAAACTTGCTTTTTTCCCCCGTTTTCTTCATAATTACCATCTACTAGCCCTTGTTACACTTTCCGTTTTTAGATCCAAAGCAGTAAACATTTCCATTAGCTGCATTCACATACTTTCTTTTCTTTAAACATAGTCTCTTAGCAATAGCAAACAACAGATTTTGTTCAGAAGAGCCAGGGTCCTCTGCTGGGTATCTGGATTAATTTACATTTCTTTATATATAGCCTTGAGCACCATCGGTGTTTATGTGCATTCCTGTGTCATTTATAAATATACTCCGTATAAATTTGCAATCTTTTTCTAGTTGAGATTACAATCGTATGGTTATGAAGGCACATGAACCTTGAAGTAGGAAATTTGCTTCAATTCTAAAGGATCAAATCGTTCTTTGGTGGAATCTCATTATGCACTATGTATTTTCAATGCACTCAATATTCAAATATTAGCCTGAACAAAGTTGGCTTTCTACAAATTGAGGATTATTATTATTATTATTATTATTTTGAATAGGAGTCTCACTCTTTCACCCAGGCTGGAGTGCAGTGTTATGCTCACTGTCACTGCAGCCTCAACCTGCTGACTCAGATGATCTTTCCACCTTAGCTGGAACTACAGGCATACACCACCATGCCTGGCCAATTTTTCTTGATTTATTGTGGAGATGAGGTCTCACCAAGTTGCCCAGGCTGGTCTTGAACCCCAGGATCAGGCAATCCTCTCGCCTCGTCCTTGCAAAGTGCTGGGATTACAGGCTTGAACCACCGCTCCTGGCTACAAATTGAGGATTTTTTTGTTTGTTTGTTTGTTTTTTGAGTTGGAGTCTCACTCTGTCACCCAGACTGGACTGCAGTGGCCGCTTCCGGCCACCGCAGCCTCGACCTGCTGGGCTCCTGTGATCCTTCCGCCTCAGCCTTCGGAGTAGCCGGAATTACAGGCATACGTTACCACGCCCGGCTGATTTTTTGATTTATTGTAGAGATGAGGTCTCGCTGCCCAGGCGGGTCTTGAACCCGTGGGCTCAGGCAATCCACTCACCTCAGCCTCCCAAAGGCGCGGGATTACAGGCTGAGCCACCGAGCTTGGCTAAATTGAGGATTTTTAAAGGCAAGACACCAACTTGCATGGGCTGATAAGCTACAACATAAATACTTCTTCAGTTATAATTTTATATGGACCACAGCATGATTCTTCACGTTTTCTCAGCCTTTATATTCAGAATCTATCATTATCATTGATAATTATCAAGATAAATATGATTATCTTGAGTCACTAAATTCTGAGACCTTGTCAACAGAGATAGCAAAGTTTCTGTTCTGCTAAACAATTTACTCCTACTCACTTGATAGTTGCCATGTTCTTCTCATTGTCCCCCAGGACTGGAGATACATGAGTATGTTTCCTGCACCTCAGCCCAACCACATTGAGCATTGCAATCAAAGCCACAGAAGTTGCTCCTCCACAGTTCTAGTGTAATCTGTTATAGTCTTGGTTTGCCTCTCTTGGAAAAGGAAAGAGTTGAAGAAATAGGGAATAAACTGGAAAAATGACTGTGTGAAAATTTGCAGACTTGTCCCCATCTGTGGCAGTCTACCAATATTTAAAATAATTACACACATTTTATGATTCCCTTTGTTCCACCTGAATGAAATGAGCAGTGCCCATGTGCAATTACATCTAAAAAACATAATCGTTTACATAGGAAACAGTATTCAGAAGTGCGGAAGAAACTTGAAGTTACACATTTTGAAAGCAAATCTTACACAAAAGTTTAAGGCTATACAGAGAAAAAATTGCACCTGATTCTGCCTAGAGACAATGCTGATGGCAACATTTGTTAAAGATGAGATCCTGTGGCTATTAATCCTTTTGTGATTATCTTTCTGCCCCCAAAGGAAAAGACCATGATTATAAGTTATAATTTACTGCCTCACCTTACTAAGGGTATTTTCATTCAAAAAAAGGAAAGATTCTGCCTGACTTCAACTATAATTAATTCTCCTGATCTGTGTAAATGATTGCCTAGTAAACTGAGAAAATATATCACAATTTTGATATCACTGAATAAGACAGAGAGAAATAGAACATTACACAGAAAATATATGATTCTATAATTTGGGAGAAACTTTTTTTTTTCTTTTAACCAAGGGTGTTGGGAAATGTTTATTGTTCATTTTGCCTTGAATACCTTATTATGATTATTACTGTTACCAGCAGGATATAGAATAAAACACAAATGAAAGATCCTCACATTTTGTAAGTTCTCTGAAGAGTCATCATCAAAGCAAATTCTGAATGACAGAACTTGGATCTGCTCCATAATCCATTCTGCACTGCACGTGTGTCACTCCAGTATGTTGCTATACACGTTCAAGCCTTCCTAGTTTATACTATAGAGTTTTAAATACTGGACTGCCTGACCATCTTAAACTGGCTTTCCAAGGAACATAATATTAAAAGCATAAATTTTAAACAAGGTTCAGATCCCTAACTCTTATTAGCTGTTTGTCCTTGGGCAACTATTTAATTAACATCCACCATGCTGGACAAGCCTTGCCTTTTTTTTTCCCCCTCTCTCATCATCACATTCAATCAGTTATGAAGTCTTGCAATTTCTGTTTTCTAAACTTATCTTGACTCTTTTACTTGTCTTAATCCCTTTTGTCATTGCCTGCTCCAAGGTACTTAATTTTTTTTTTTTTTGAGTTGGAGTCTCACTCTGTCGCCCAGACTGGAGTGCAGTGGCTGCTCCCAGTCACCGCAGCCTTGACCTGCTGGGCTCCGGCGATCCTTCCACCTCAGCCTTCCGAGTAGTCGGGATTACAGGAATGCGCTACCACGTCCGGCTGATTTTTTGATTTATTGTAGAGATGAGGTCTCGCTGCCCAGGCGGGTCTCGAACCCTTAGGCTCAGGCAATCCACTCACCTCAGCCTCCCAAAGGCGCGAGATTACAGGCCGAGCCTTAATTTTATCCTTCACCTCTGCAAAACCTTCACACTGGTGTCCCTTGACCTACTTGTGCTGTTTTCTAAAACATTCCCTCCAGAGCAGCCAGAATGGTCTTTTCACAGTGCACATCTGATTATATTTCACTACTAATTAATACAAACACACAGATACAAATCAGCAAATAAGCCCTTTGTCTTCCCATTCCTTTTAGGCTAAAACCTAAAATTAATGGGTGGTCTGTAGGAAGGCCATACATGACAGAAAGCCTTTCTATGTTCCTTCTCACTCCCTGCTCTGCAAACTGGCTACTTCTTATTTTGTATAAAGTGTCAGACTCCTTTCTCATCTCAAGACCTCTGTACATGTTTTTTTCTCTGTTTCAAATAATCTGCCTCACCCTCCCAGGCCTACAGCCAGCCTTGGGCTAACTCCTATCAGGATTCAGATCAAATGTTACTTCCTCAGAGAAAGCTTCCCTGAACTTCCCGACTAGGCCAGGTTTGCCTGCTCTTTATCCCTGTATGACTCTGGATTTCTCTGTAGTACTTTTCATAATTGCAACTGTTATGTTCTGAATGTTTGTGTCCCCCCACCCCAAACCAATAAGTGAAAACCTAATCCCCAATATAGTATTATTAGAAGACAATTAATCACAGGGACTCTGCCCTCACGAATAGGGTTAAAGCTCTTATTAAAAAAAGACTCAAGGGAGCTTGTTTGCCCTTCCACCATGTGAAGACACAGATGGCATCATATATGAACCATAAGAGTAAGCCATCACCAGATATGAAATCTTCTGGTGCCTTAATTTTGGACTTCCCAAACTCTAGAACTGTAAGAAACAAATTTCTGCTGTTTATAAGCCAGCCAGTTTATTGCTCTTTGTGACAGCAGCCTGATGGACTAAGACAGTAACCAACTTATTTGTTATTTAATGAGTTGGAGGCCAGGGCAACATAGTGAGATCCTGTCTCTAAAAATAAAGATAGAAACATTTCTAAAATGATCAAACCTGTTAGCTTGGTCAATTACACAGCTAACAGTGGAGAATTCTATAAATTGCCAAAAATGCAAAGTAGTTCATAAGGTAGAGCTTCAAGTTGCTTGATTGATATAGGAACTCACCTCTTTTTACTGGGATACACTGGACATAATGGGAAAAATAAAAAAGAAACATGTTGATTACAGTAAGACAGTGAATATCTGCAGGTATTTTGTGGATAATATGGTAAATATTGAAGGATTTATAATATGCTGACTTCAACTGATGTCATTTAGAAGAGAGGCCGCTACTCCCATCCCTGTACCTCAGTTTTATCAATTAATTACTTAGAGACAGAGAAGCTTAGCTTCTCTGATGATCATATTACTTAGAGCTGGGAATAAGGGGTGCACAGGCAGGGAGGGAGACAGCTAGCCTATTTACTGACAAAATTGATTAAGATCTCAAAATATCTTGGAAGGATAGAATAAAGGACAACAACTAAAAACAGCATTAAAATGCTGCATGGGGCCGGGCTTGGTGGCTCAGCCTGTAATCCCGCGCCTTTGGGAGGCTGAGGTGAGTGAATTGCCTGAACCCGCGGGTTCGAGACCCGCCTGGGCAGTGAGACTTCATCTCTACAATAAATCAAAAAATCAGCCGGGCGTGGTAGCGCATGCCTATAATTCCGGCTACTTGGAAGGCTGAGGCGGAAGGATCGCCAGAGCCCAGCAGGTCGAGGCTGCGGTGGCCGGGAGCGGCCAATGCACTCCAGTCTGGGCGACAGAGTGAGACTCCAACTCAAAAAAAAAAATGCTGCATGGGTTTGAAAGTTGTGCGCATACAAAACAGGGAGCTAGCCTGGGTTAATAGAAGATAGTACAAAAAACCTTGCAGCTTTCAATAGTCAATGATAACACTGGTCCTCAAAGTTAAATCACAACACATGCCAAAAGACATTTAAAACTGCTGTACCTCAATTTTAGGTTTTATTAATAAACATTCAGAGTCAGAAAGGATTTTGTTTAGTAAATTTCGAGCCTCATATTTTAAAGTTTTCTTGATAAACCAAAATGTAAGCAGACGAGGAAATTTGTTAAAAAATGTATTGCATACTTACAAAATGTATAAACCTATTTGCTAAAGGCAATTCCAAAAGGAAAAAAAATACAGTTTTTGATGTTAACATACATACAGTTTCTAAAAGGAGATGATCCAAATGCAGATAACTACAGTAGGAATGAGAAAATGGAAAGGCCCAGAAAAGAAGGCAAATCCAAAAGTACCGTGGAAACTGAAAAGAAAGTTATTACTTCCTTCTGATCATTAAAAAAAACAGACAAAGTCTAGGTGGAGGCAGCATTTAAACTAGGCCCTGAGTGACTGGTAGGATTTTACATCTGGGAAAATAGAATGACAGACAGAAGAAAGATTGTGAATTGAATGCAGCCACAATACCTGGGGTGAGTTTGGTCATGTTGAGTTATTCAGTTTGACTAACACATGGGGTAAAACCAGGAAAATAGCAAGAGAACAAAGAAAATCATTACCACTAGGTTGACACCAGGTAGTCAAGGATCATAAATGACTTGTCAGGGAGCTAGAACTGATTCTGCTGACAATGGCATCCACTCTGTATGTGTGCATGTGTGTGTTGTGTGTATGCGTGAGTGTGTGTTGGGAAGGTAAATTATATTTGGTTGTTTTAATGTTAGCCTTTTCCATTCCAAATGCCTTTCTTGACCATTTCTAGCCTATGGAGCTAGGCATCGTGACACAGGCTATGTGATGGTGGGGTTGGAATTTGCATCAACCCTCTCTCCTATATCCCAAAGTTTACTTACAAAGAAGCATCAGCTGTGTTAACAAAAGATCTCAATGTCCTATTGCTGACACTGTAAACTAATTTCTAGCTTCTTGCATATTATGCTACAGTATTTACAGGTAGTTTATTTTCCAACAAGGCACAGATATGCATTTCTTTAAAAAAAAAAAAGCAGTTATAAGGAATGTTTAAAATAAATATACATAAGCCCAGAAAAGGAGTTTAATATTTAATAGTTGGCTTGTTGCCAGTGGTCCTTTGACTACTGAGAACTGCCACTTAAAGTAGGAGTAATAAAAGGAAGATGCTATTTCACATACTACTACTCAAAACTCTGAGAAATAACTGGTCTACTAACAACACCCCAGTGTTGTTTTTTTTTCTTTCTTTTGAAGATCTTATTTGCGTAGGACAAGTCTAGCAAAAGCAGATCCATTAGGATATGTAGAAAAAGCAGACTACAAATATTTTAACTGCTATTTCTTATCTGAATATCTTTGCTTCAATCAATAGTTCCCTCCTATTTGTTCCATATAATTTAGTTTTTAAATTCATTTAGAGATTGATTGAGGGAAGTAAACTTATGTCATCCAATGAGACTTGAAATTAAGTCAACACCAGGCTAAGCTAACCAGCAGTTTGTACCTTTCCTAGAAAGTTGAGTGGTCTAAATTCATTTCCTTACCCACTGGTCCTTGGGTTGCAGGAAGAAGAGAATGCTGGAATGTTCTTAGATCCTTGGACACAAGGTGACTGCCATTCCTCATTACTTATGCATTATACCATCACCAATATTTCCTTCTTACTATGTTTAATCTCCTGGATTGAATTTCCCTATTTGCAAGTTGTCTGAAAAACTTCTGAACTTGTGTACCCTTTGGACATTTTTCTTAGAACTCTCAACTATTTTCTTCTACAGTGATCTGAGATGTGATCTGTAGACTGCCTGTGACAGATTCACCAAGAACATTCTTTAAAATAAGATCCCTAAGTCATACCTAAGACCTATTTATCAAAGTCTTTGGCAATGGATCCTTTGAATATGCATTCTCACAGCTTTCTAGATGAATCGTGTGTTTATTAATGTCTGAGTATCACTATGTATAAGAAGTGACCTATTTAATGAGTCATGATAGCTTTTTTTTAATTTAAAAAGCAAAGCTTTTTAAGTTGCAGAAAAAAATATTTAAAGCAATTTTGGAGGAGAGTATGATCCTTGTTGCTAAACATCTAGAGTGGTACCATTCATTTGGAGGTCATTAGTTTAGATAAGATGTGTCCTCTTAACCCCTTTTTAATTCTGAGACTCATAAAATGACCAAATAAAAATAGTAATTAAATATTGCAGTTTGATTAGCCATATTTGGGTTAAGCATTTCTCCACCTAATTAGTTTACTTATTAAATAAATCTAACTCAAGAACATTATTTTTCTGCTACTATCAATTCGTGTAGTGGATATAGTAACGTGTTCCTGACTATGGGTTGAAGTGCTACTATAAAAAACATATCTTTTATGTTTTCATGACTGTTTAAATGTGTATATTCACTCTGCTGGAAGACATTCCAGATGTTTTTGTTTTATACTTTTTTTCATTATAAAAAACTAAACCACATACAAAATGAATGATTAATACTTGCATTTAAATGGCCCATTCTCCTCATTGATTTTATCACTTAATTGAGGTGAACAGTATAAATGAGCCTGAGTCCTTTCCTTTGTTTTGAATAGAAATAGTCCTATAAGATTTTCATGGTTTGAATAGGGCATTGGTAGAGTAGTTTAAATGACTACAACTGTATGTTCAAAGTGAAAAGAGATAACATTTTTGAATATAAGTGAGAAATTTGTGTCAAATTGCTTAACAAAAATACAATTCCATATACCTAACCAATGAAGATCAATCATTGGTTCTAAGTCTTCAATACTTTCCTGTATTTCATAAGAACTCTACTTGAAATGATGTCTCAATAATCCACTTACAATGTTCCTTATGAATGTCACTCTTAAAATCATTATCTCTCCAGATTTTAAAGTAATAGAGCAAATAAAATAACTGCATGATAGAGAGGGGGAAATAGAAGATAAATGGCAGTGGAATGCTTATCTGACCTCTCAGGCTATGGCCTAACACCAGGAAAATAATGTTTAAAAGTGGGATACGGACGGGCTCGGTGACTCAGCCTGTAATCCCAGCACTTTGGGAGGTCAAGGCGAGTGGACTGCTGGAGCCCACGGATTCGAAATCAGCCCAGGCAACTTGGTGAGACTTTGTCTCCACAATAAACCAAAAATTAGCCAGGCATGATAGCACGCACCTGTAGTTCCTGCTACTTGGAAGGCTGAGGCAGAAGGATCGCCAGAGCCTAGCAGGTGAACGCTAAGGTGGCCGTGAGTGTGCCTCTACACTCCAGTCTGGATGACAGAGTGAGACTCCAACTCAAAACAAACAAACAAAAAAGTGGGATAGAAGATAGAAGGTGTATACAAACAAGTCTGCCAGTTTTATTTTTTTAATTGAATTAACTAGTGAATTTAATGCAACAGCTGAAGTAATTCTAATTAATATTCACCAAATAGACAAATTCAGGTAATTTTCATTAAAATCTTTTCCTCTCTACCGATTGTATTGGTATTTAGAAATGGGCTTAATGTGCTTTTCAACACATTTAATCTTAATGTGTTTTCAGGTAAATCATGAAAGTAAACCATCAGCGATATAGACAATCTATTTAGAATGGAAGGGAACTCCTTTTCAGATAGTAAATCTAGGTATCTATGTTTGCATCCTGCAGTCTTTTGCCATCTATTTGCATAAATATTTTGTTGTTATATCTTATACTATAAAGATATATCTGTCACAGTGCAAATTCATATATATTCATTTGTCTATGAAACATCTTAAATATGAGTACAAGCTTAAATACAGTTGAAAAAATTTGACTCTTTTGTAAAATTCCAACTAAAGTTTTCCAAAATAATGACAAACAGGAAATAATTACCAATGTTAAGAACTCCAAATATTTACAGAAATATAAATTTCAGTGTATATTACATTTAAATTTTTTTTTTTGAGTTGGAGTCTCACTCTGTCGCCCAGACTGGAGTGCAGTGGC
>NW_007232390.1:447654-463829 GCF_000164805.1 Carlito syrichta
AGTAGCCGGAATTACAGGCATGCGCTACCACGCCCGGCTAATTTTTTGATTTATTGTAGAGGTGAGGTCTCGCTGCCCAGGTGGGTCTCGAACCCGCGGGCTCAGGCAATCCACTCGCCTCAGCCTCCCAAAGGCGCGGGATTACAGGCTGAGCCACGGAGCCCAGCTTACATTTAAATTTTTTGACAAAAACTACTGCCATAGTGAAATTCAGCAAATGAAAAACTAACATCTATATAGGTAGAGTACACTAAAAATAAATTTTCCTCTTATTTACATGACTTACTGATATAGTCAATGTTATATGCACTACTTTAAACAAAATCATAACATGGAGATGTGATTCAGAATATTTTTAAACTAAGTAAATATTTAATCACTCACATTTTACTGTAACAAAACACAGAACAGAACATTCACAAATTACATTTAATAGAAAGTTTGTGTCCCAAGGAATGCTAAGTGTTGTGTGAAAAACTGGGTTCCATAGAGACATATGGGAAACACTATATATTAGTATATTACATAGTTTGCTCTTAAAGATTCACAATAAACATGAGAACTGAAAAAGCTCTGAATATTCCTAGGATAAAAACACTTGTTCAATTGTATTTAGTACACTGTTTCCTAATTCTTTTTTTTTTTTAACCCTAGAATATCTCCTATGGCTCCCCCCACTGCCCCAGTATACTCATTAGCATCCTATAGAGCTAATTTCCTTGGAACACAGTTTGGGGAGAATCTCAATAAAAGTACACGTTAGGGAAAAGTGATTGCATACAAGGAAAAGTGGTCACATCTAGTGGTCAAGGAACATAGGGATGCCTTGGATGAGTCTTAACGAATGACTAGGATTTTGCTAGATTCAAGAAAGAGAAGAAATGTCTAGGCAAAATATAAAAACATTTGTAAAAGCATGTGAAAAAGTCCAGGTGAGGGGCAGCAGTAAGAGTTAAAACTGAAAGAGTGGGCATAAGACAGATAATTCTAGGTCTTGCATGTCTTGCTTAAAGAGGAATTTGGACTTTAAACTTTATTGTGCAAAACTTGAAAAGCCATATATATATGCCAACTATATAAAATTGGGAAGAGTTTTAGATTAACATTTAAGATCAATGACTCTGCTAGAAATACAGATAATAGATTTGGGAAGGACAATAAGGAAATAAGAACTCAAATGGTAATATATAACATTCCATAGACTTTTGAAATAGTTGTTAACAAACATTTTTATTTATTTGACATTTTCTTAGCATTTTCTATGTTCCAAGCACATAGAGGATCACTGGAAATATGAGTGAATAATAAAGAGCTCCTGCTCTCAAGAAATTCAATTTATTGTGAGAGATACTCATGTTACGAGAAAAAAATGTAATGAGGTACAAAGAATATCATCATCTGATACTCTGTACTGTATAGCAGGTGCTTAATTAATGTTTTGGATGTGTGAAATGCATGAATTTTAGAGGTAATATCAGTGTCCATCAAAATATAGGGGAAACATGATGCAACATTTTACTCATGTTCCATGACAGTAAAATTTAAAATATAGTCTTTTAAATTGTGAAGTGAAAGAAAAATTCAGATACATCTTTAAGATAATACTCACAGAAAATGAAATTTCATGACTGTGTCTGTCCTTACAGATATTTAAGTATACACGTTTTAAAATGACTACCTAGATTATAAGGAATCTCTGAAAATTTTTCAAAAGAGGAATCAAATATCCCAATTCACATTTATAGAAAACCATACTAGATTTTTTGCTAACTCTAGAAGATATTCATCCAAATGTATGTTGAGTTCATTATTTCACTGATGTTCTTTTTGCTTAAGATATTTTTGGAACTCCTCCTTGGCAACCACCTTCAGAGCTCATAGCACATGATTTAGTTTCCTAATTTTTTGCTGACCATCAGTGCCATTGGAGTTGTTTTTATGATTAGCTCATTAAAAAAAAAAAACAAAAAAACTTCAGATGGCTCTTCAAAATTACATAAATGTTTAATATTAATTCATGCCTTTAGGTTTTGATATAGCTGTCCTGTATATTCTGCCTACATTCGTGGTTATAATGGTGAAATTAGAACACGGAAAAAAATTAAAATGAACCAAGAACTTAGAAAGAGACTTTTAAGGAGATAAGCCAAAATTAGTCTTGAGTAATAACTGTCACTGGAAGTAGAGAACAACCTTTCAAAGAGATTACTTAGAAGGTAAGTAAGAGTTTGGGATGTACAAACTCTGTGAAGACGTTAGTCTTACTACTTAATTATCCCTCAGATTATCAGATTATAAACAATAAACTCTGTATATAAAAACACAGTCACTTTTTCATTGACTATTTTTGTGTGTCCTTTTGTGATACTTGTTTTTTTAACTCTTGTCCTCAGTTGAAGGAGTGTCTCTGTTAACCATCCCTTGGAAGTAAGAGTGTGGGTACACACACACACACACACACACACACACACACACACACACACACACACACACATGCCACCTTCAAAGAGTGAACTGAAACAAAACTTTCAAAAGGGTAAATATCACTCTTGCAGAACAAACATATTTAGAATATCAGTGCACAGGCCAAAGACTGACATTAGAGGGCAGGGTAGAGAAGAGGAAGTCTATAAGAAAAGAAAGTACTAAAATGTTGCATTTTAAACAGAGTTTTGGCATTTAGTGTACATCCATGTGTGTGTGTGTGTGTGTGTGTGTGTGTGTGTAATATAGTGTATACTATATAAGCTCTATATGCAATGTACATACATATATGTACACACTTTGTATAAATTTTTGATCATTAAAACTCCAAGATAAAGACTTGAATTGAATGACATAAGATGAGAATGTGGGAAGGAATACTGCAAAAAAGAGTCAATTCAAACCGGGCTGGGTGGCTCAACCTGTAATCCCTCATCTTGGGAGGCTGAGATGAGTGGATTGCATGAGCCCGCGGGTTTGAGACCCGCCTGGGTAACTTGGCGAGACCTCATCTCTACAATAAATCAAAAAGTAGCCGGGCGTGGTAGCGCGCGCCTGTAGTTCCAGCTACTTGGAAGGCTGAGGAGGAAGGATCGCCGGAGCCCGGCAGGTCGAGGCTGCGGTGGCCGGGAGCAGCCACTGCACTCCAGTCTGGGTGACAGAGTGAGACTCCAACTCAAAAAAAAAAAAAAAGAGCCAATCAAAGCAGTGAATTATTACAAGTAATTCTTCTAAATAGGTTTTTGCACTTGACAGATATCATAGAAAATGGATTTTTCCCTCAAAATAAAGAATCACAAACAGTTCGGAAACTTCTTTTTTCCTTTGGGACAATTTTAATACAGATGAAAAAGCTTTAGATAAATGAGCTAATGAGAAAAAAACCTACTCAACCGTCTGCTAGAACAGAATTTGAGGCATTTTTGACACCTCTTAGCTTCTTTAACTGAATTTCATAATGCAACCATTAGTATTAAGAACAAGTACTAAGGATTTCCCCAAATCATTTTGTTCTTCTCCTTGATATTTCTAGTATTCTTTTAGACCTCTTCTTGCTTTTCCATTTCCTGCAATTTTAAATTAAATTTCCCTTCTGTCTGATTTGTAGGAAAATCATCCTTCCCATCATATGTAGAATACGTTATAGGAGAGATACAATGACAGACATTGGTTTAGGGACAATATACATTGACATTTTAAGGGATTCTAAATTCCCAGATCTTTTAGAACACAAGTATTGCAAGTCTACTGATGTATGTTTGACTATTAAAATAGTTCTACTTTGTTCTACCTGATAAACATTATTAGTATAAGCGAATGCATTTTAATATTAATCCAACATAATTCGTAAGAAATCTTTTATTTGCAGGGTAATCTGGGCACTAGTATGACTCCCTATCTAAATATATTTGTGATGAAAATAAAGGCCAATCTACCCTTTCTTGAACATTGCTTATGGGAACGCTACACTCATATAATAAGCAAACAAAACAGGTGTGTTATTAAATGACAAACAAGTAAGACATACAACCAAAACCAATGCATGAGTCCGGGATACAGTTAAAATCAGGAGCCAAGGAGGGTAAAAATGGATGTATGTATCAAAGTGGATTATAAACGAATAGCACAATGAAAAGTTTTAAGAAGAGACAACAACAAAAGTAATGTATTTATTATTTAGAACTTTGCTTTCAAGACAGTCTGGGAGAACTGGTCATGCTACTCTCTTGCTGATTACACATCAGTGGCATTTTGCTCTCCATAGGGACAAGTATGAAGCACTTCCATAAAATATTATGATCTTCATGAGACTATATTTATCTAATTCTGAAATAACATCCCCTGCCTTGCACTGTATATTCTTACAGTACTAACCATTTTGAGGCTTCTCATTCATACCATGATATTTTTTTACTCATGTTGCTCTACTTTCTGCTCATGCTGCCGCCTGTATCTGAAAGGCACTGTTTTCCTATTTGCCAGATGGAAACATACTTCTTTAAGACTCAGCTTGGGATACTAGTAGTACTTCTACTTTCCATATTACCATATGCATTCTTCCTTTTCATTTTTATTCTCAGACTTTTCGTTTCTCAAATAATAAACAGTATTTGTGAATCTGTCTCATTCATTTATTCATGTGATAATGGCTAGTGATTTTTGAGTGTTCATTTTATGCTAGGTGCTGTGTTAAGTGCTTTATAAGCATTATACTATTCAATCGCATCAATTTTATTAAGGTAAGTACTGTTGTTATTGACATTTTACATATGAGCAAACTGAGAAAAAGGCTTGTTGAGATTACATTCTGGTTAGCACTAAGATTAAAGTTCAACCCAATGTGACTACAGAAGCTGGTCAGCTTCTTAGCCTATTTACATATGTCTCTAAACCAAGAGCTTCTTCTGTACTAGGTTGTCTCATTTACAACCTCCTGAGACTTTTTTGGGAGTCTCCATTCTCCCTATGTCTTCTTATCTTGGAGACATTGTAGTACATTTCTTACAAGTTATAAATATTTTCTTTCTTTCTTTTTTTTAGAAAGCAGGATTTATTGAGAGGACAGAGAAGCTTCCACAGTAGGAAGGGTCCTTCGAAGGGTTGCCCTGTCATAAAGATCTTCAAGAGGAATAAATTTTTTTTAAATGTGAAGAGAGCATCAAAAAAGAAATTTGGGTCTGCAGAAGTGCCCCTTGATTTCAGAGGTTTGCACCCTTCTGAATGCTTGCTTTTCAGAGCATAGATAAGTGATTGTTTCAGATGTTTTGTGAGAAACTGCCCAGTGATATATCCATTGAAACCAGTGCCATCTATCTCTCCCCATTCTAAACCATGACCTTGGAGGCCCCATAAACATTCTTTTTCTGACATGCATAACACAAACTGAATATACAAGAATGAAATATTTGTTCATTTGAAGCTTCTGATTCAAGGAAGTCCTGTAAAAATATAAGAAATGATTTTTTAAAAGGATTCTTTTGGGGGAAAATACTTATTTTTATCATGAAGGATCACCGGTTTTGTCACATATACATGCCACAAACCATCTTGTATTCATTCTTCATGGGAACTTATTCAAAATAATATTTTATTGTTCCTACTCTAAATGTCTTTTTCTTACCTCTTCCTCAACCGGGAGTGCCTCCAGAACTATGGAAGCAAGAATCATTTTCTACAACCTATCAGGAGACAGTACTTTCCTGAAATTGCTGAAGTGCTATTATGTAGCCACTTAAATCATAAGTGAATGGGATCTACCACAGAGCTAAGTTCCAGAAGCAAAACAGTCAAATCAGTGCATCATGGAAATGTCACACTAGTTTAAACAATGCTCATGGGTTCTGTGTCTCACAGTCCTCTTGCCTAAGCACCGTACCTTTTATCTTGCACGGAACCAATTCCATATCTAATCACATAGTAAAATAAAAGAATATTTATCAAAGAGGCCTGAAATGTTAGCAGAGCATATGGTGAAGCCTTGATATGCTAAAGAGACTAAACTATACACTACAATCTCATATCCTCAATATTTTCACCATTTCAAAGAGAAAGTTGTTTTTGTTTATTGTGTTAGAGATGGGGTCTCATTTTGTCACCGAGGCTGTAGTGCAATGATGTGATGATTGCTCTACTGCAATCACTACTTGATGGGCTAAAGCGATCCTGCCGTCTCAACCTCCCAAGTAGCTGGGACTACAGGCATGCACCACCATGCCTGGCTAATTTTTTAAAAACCGTTTTAGAGATGAAGTCTTGCTGTATTGCCCAGGCTGTTCTCAAACTCCTGGCTGCAGGCAATCCTCCCACCTCAGCCTTCTGAGTAGGTAGGATTACAGGTGTGAGCCAATGTGCCCAGCTGAAAGTTTTAATGTTAAGTAATAGTTTCAGGAATACAAAACTACTTTCAATCAGGGAAAAAATGCAACACTGTATGTGGATTTCATATTAATGGTTTCCTATTCTCTTGTGTCATCACTACTTTCTTTTCCCCTCATAGAAAAAAGTTACTGGGAGGTATAAATTTTGACTAATAAGACAACTCAGCCAAAGCATTCTCACTGAAAAGAATTAGCAATCCAGGCGGATACCACAAAGTGAATCTCAATGAGAATACTTTACAAGGCAAATTACAAAGGAGACTATAATGACCAATTTCTTTCAATGCTGTTCAGCTCTATAGTATGTAAAGAGAAAACTCTTGGGAAATTGACTTGATATGAATTTATGAATTGATAGAACTACTTTTAAGGGGTGAACAACAAATTTCCCATCTAGCCTCAGATCACATGTACCACATGTCATATGTTTCAGGAGAACATAATTTGTCAAAAATAATTCCCTAATTATTTTTTAAAATTTAGTTTTTATAATTAAAGATGATTCTGCAACCAGAGTATACATTGTTGAAGGTGCCATTTTCTACATTTTGATACATCCCAAGACTAACATAGTAACACCTGTTCAGTGCTCAAAAACTACTTGCTGATTAACTAAATTTTCTGGTTTTTTAATTTGAGCCTTGTTATTTGTGCCAGGACAAATTTTACTCATTTCACTTCCTCTTACTATATTCATCATAACAAATACTTCCCATTTCAGTTATATTAATTGAGTCACTGTTAATATATCTTTGTCTTTTTTTCATATTCACAAATAATGCTGAGAATTCAAGAGACTTTGGAACTAAAACTTGACCTACCTCCCAATGATCCTGTTAGGACCTAAAGTTTCCCTTTGAAACTCACTTGCCTCCAGGTAAAGTCCTTGTTACTTGTTCCCTCACTCTTCTAGTACCTGTCTAATGACCATTGCCAGGCACATCTAGCTTTTTATGGATAAATGATCACATTATCTTCTATACTACTTCTGAAACTTCCTAGATCAACAATCCACTGTTGAAAGTCTTCCCTGTCCACACATACTAAACTCTTTGCTCACTTTGAACTCTGCTCCAAAACTAGATACTCTAAAATTTGGAGACGATCAAAAGCCAAAAGAAGTCATGAAGCATAAAGTAGTGCATGTCTATTGGGGGATTTGAGATATAGGAGCAAGCTGTTAAAAATATATGGAACCCAAATGTGATTTATGACTTTGCATTACCAAATTCCAATGCAACAATATAATTTAATAATCATCCATAAAATAAAATCTTGGCACCATGGATTATATGCTCTATTCATATTCCAATATGCCCAATGGTAATTGACACAATTATTTTACATGAATTTGCAAAAAATGACACCTGAATTATGAAAACAATGACATTAGTAAACTCCAAAAGGCAAACAAAACATATTCCACCATGATATTCTGGCTCTTTTATCTGAACCTCTGAAAATAAGCATTTAAAAGGATGGAAAAAGCCGGGCTCGGTGGCTCAGCCTGTAATCCCGCGCCTTTGGGAGGCTGAGGTGAGTGGATTGCCTGAGCCCGCGGGTTCGAGACCCACCTGAGCAGCAAGACCTCATCTCTACAATATATCAAAAAATCAGCCGGGCGTGGTAGCGCATGCCTGTAATTCCGGCTACTCGGAAGGCTGAGGCGGAAGGATCGCTGGAGCCCAGCAGGCGAGGCTGTAGTGGTCGGGAGCGGCCACTGCACTCCAGTCTGGGCGACCGAGTGAGACTTCAACTCAAAAGAAAAAAAAAAAGAATGGGAAGAAGAACACTCAATAAAAACGATGTAATGTGTATTTCACATGTAATTTTTTTAATGAATTTTCACAATAATTCCCCAAATTAGGTATTTACATACCAACTTTAAAGTTAATAATTCTGAGCATGTTGAAGGTCAAAGGAGATAGATACAATTTTCACTTCATTGGGTAGTTATAAAAAAAAAACGAGAAGGCAAAGTGAATCAATATAAACATATACTGAGGATTTCTGTGTGACAGAAAATTGCATCTATGCTATCTCTACTTAAAGAAGTAGATAAATGAATATCCATTATTAATAGTTATGTAGACAGAAGGTCCAATATAAACTTTTGCTCGTTAAAGTTGGAAATGATGTTCTACTCATAATTGTATTATAGCACCAGACAATGTTCCTGATCCCTAAAAGACACCAAATGAATAGATGATAATCCAGATTTCATAAAAGAGGATTGCCTAGTGATATTTGGAGACCTCATAGTATCCATAGTGTTGTCATAATACTATATTATGTGCTTTGCAACTTTAAGTGAAGATAATATGTTTTCATATTGTTACTACCCAAAACCAATTTTCTGAAGTCATAAAAAATAACTTATAAGTAAATATGAAGCAACATGTCCAATAAAATCCTGCCGTTGACTTGAAAAATTTACTTTAAAAAGGCATATCGCACATTCATGTGTTTTATAAGCATAATAAACAGAATATTTTAATCTTGTTATTTGTTGTACTTCTATGTCATACATAGAAGTATTTGTTGTACTTCTATGTCATAATAATTTTCATTTCATAATATCCCCAACCTGCATAATCGAGTGTATCTTTTTATTTTATCAATTGCTAATTTGTCAGCTGTTCTTTTTTTTAACACTGTCAGTATATCTGATTTAAGCAAACTCTGTCTCTTTCTAATTCTCTACAGTCTGGAAGACCAAATAATAGGACCAGTTGGATTTATGCTTAATATAAGAGCAAACATATTATGTACAACACCCTCATGAGCTATATCTCTTCTTAAATCTAAGAGTTCTTTTAGGATCTTAGTTATGTTCTTAGGAATCAAGATTGAAAAATAATGATCTTTGGATAAGTAAAATATTGCAGCATTTTCAAAACTATCTGAGAACTATTAGCAAAATACAGCTTATGTATAACAAATATATTTCCCAACACTAAAAACTCAACTTTGCAGTGCAGACAACTTTTGAAGTCCAGATTATGGACTGACTGCTTGGTAAAAACAAAGGGTGGTACTACAGTTATATGCAAGAATATAGTGAAGTGGAGGTAGAAAGAAGCAAAAGAAATAATTTCATGTAATACGCAGTAATAGGGGAAAAAAGAAACTGAAAATCTTCATGGCACATAGAAAAATGTTCTTTCAATAGCAATATACTATGCAAAATATAGTGCATTTGTAATAGGAAATTTTACTCCTTCCTCTAGTGTGTGGGTATTTGGGAAATGGTTGCATGATGGATGGTACTCGACATTAATGGGTTTCTCCCAGCCTGGAAGACATGTATGTGTGGGGGCGGGTGAAGGTTGAAGAGAAGATAAATGAGCAATAACTCAGCATCATAATACAAATAGACTAAAAATGTCTTTGAGCCTATGTCTCTTTTCCTTCTTAGTTCAATTTTGTTAGGAAAAAAAATCTTCAAAGCAAATAGAGAGTATTGCAAATACTCATACAACATGAGCCTAAACACTTGGGCACAACCCCATTCCTATTTCTTCTTTATCATCTTCTTTTTTTATTGTTTTTTTTTCTGAGGTGATATCAAGATAAATCTATAGTCTGCCACAAATATTTGATTCACTTTTGTAACAACATAAAATGATGGAAGATAGTACTGGAAATTGAAGTTGATTTTAAAGGAATATAAATCAAAATAATGTTCTGGAATGGCATTTCAAAACATATTATGCAATATTGATATAATAAGACAATTCTCGATCTGCCTCACTAGGATCCTAAAGTGCTATACAAACAGTCTTTTCACAGCCTCAGTGTTCTCTTCCCACCATTCAGCCCTCACTGTCATTTATTTGGGAGTGCTTTGAAAAATGGTGTGCTCCAACCTTGCAGAGTATCTTAAATTTTTATTTACTCCACCAAGGTAAGCAAACATTTTGTGTCAAATGAATTCCTCATGACTTAGGCAGGTCATATATCCTTCTTGGTCATCAAAAAATGATGAAAAACTTTAAAAAGAAAAAAGAATATGAAAAATTGGATTCTTAAAGGATGTAAAGCAATTGCTCCAATGAGTATCAAATGTTGAAATTTGGTGTCTTGAAAGATAGGGGTCAGCTCATCTGACCTAGCACAGCCTGTGAATCAGTAATATTGGTGTTTTTATTTGTGGGAGCAGAGTTGGGCAGGGGGTGGCAGAGCAAGGAGATAGATTATGAAAGTCTAGTACAGAGAAAGACAAAAAACATCGAACTCCAAAGACAAGGGACTGTTATAGTAATTCCTGATTATATTTGTTCAAGGTTCCCAGGCAAAGAAAAGTAATTGGTGTTCTGTGACAACGTGGTGACTGTGACAGCACTACTTATTTATCTTACTAAATTTTCTCAGCTACTCTGTGAGTAGATGTTAGCAGTTTATTTTATAGATGAGGGAAAACAGTCTCAAAGAGAATGGTGATTTGCTCTCATGTTATAAAGTTAATATCCATGGAGTCAGGATTTGAGGCATCCTCTATCTGCTTTTAAAACCCGTTTTCATTCTCTTCCGGTGTTATTCCTAATCTTAGCACTAATATTTATCTCTGTTTAATATTAGTAGTCTCAATTCATGCTCCCCTCTAATCCCATAGAATCAGAAAAACGGAATGGGTTTCCCAGATAAATTAATCCTATCTATTATTGCATAGAAAGAACAGTCATTTGGCCGCTATTATAATAGTTAGCAACCACTGCAGAATCCTGAGGGTGAAATTATGCTTTCAGTATAAATAATACAGAATCATGACAGAAAATTTGGGTTAAATAATGTTTTATAAATAAATAAAACAAAAACCAGTGCCCTTATTTTCTTTTTTTCTTTCTTTTTTTTTTGAGTGGGATCCTTGCTCAGTTGCCCAGACTGGAGTGCAACGGCCGCTCCCGGCCACCGCAGCCTCCCCTGCTGGGCTCCGGCGATCCTTCCGCCTCAGCCTTCCGAGTAGCCGGAATTACAGGCAAGCGCTACCATGACTGGTTGATTTTTTGACTTATTGTAGAGTTGAGGTCTCGCTGCCCAGGCGGGTCTCGAACCCGCGGGCTCAGGCAATCCCCTCACCTCAGCTTCCCAAAGGCGCGGGATTACAGGCTGAGCCACTGAGCACGGCTAGTGCCCTTATTTTCATTTCATGATCAACAGAAAGGGTCACATGCTAGAATATCATTCATCATGGTCTAACTAACAGATCCTATACCTGAGTTTTCTTTTTCTTTTCCTTCTTTCCTTTCTTCCTTCCTTCCTTCCTTCCTTCCTTCCTTCCTTCCTTCCTTCCTTCTTTCTTTCTTTCTTTCTTTTTCTTTCTTTCTTTTTTTGAGAAAGCAGGATTTACTAAGAGAACAGAAAATCTCCCATAGTGGGAGGGGACCCGAAGGGGTTGCCCCACCTGAGTTTTCAATGCCATCTCACTTTGAGAGAGATCAAGAATACTTGGTAAGTAAATGAAGACCATAAAATGGGAAAAAAAATTGGAGTTGCAAGTTTCTGTCACCTTTTTCTTCAACCTACTTTAGAGGGTTCTAAAAATTCACATCTATTGTATGTGAATGACTTTTTAAGTTTGTGTCATTAATTATTGGAAGCATAAAAGTTCATTATAACTTTTTCTCAGACTCATAGAATATTAGTACTAGACATATCTTTGGGCATCTTCTAGAGTAATTATCTTCCCCTACAATTTTAAAGACAAGGACATAATGGCTTAATAAAGTAATGTAGATTCATAAAGTAACCTGGTTGTGAGGATTCAAAATGAGTAGTAGTTCACAGCATTTTTCCAATTAGCTATATATTCTGGACTAAAAATTGGCAAATGGCCTATCACAGAACTTCTAAGCCATGTCAATGACAACTTAAAGAGCAGCATCTCTTGACCTCAAGTTTTGAAAGAAATCATATGTCTGTGAATTTTGGGAACCACAATTAGGGTTAGATACTCTACACAGAGAATCCTAGGGCTAAAAGGTAGCATTTAGTTTTCTGGTTTATCAAGGCCACCTCTATCCCAGTGAATTATTATTAGTGCCCTTTTCACTATCAAGAGTTTCTTGGTTTGGATGAAACATTTTATGGTAACAGAATTGATCTCTAGTCTTTGTGATCAGAGCCTATAATTTCTTGCCTAATTATGCAATATTCATTATTAAAGGAAAATGCCATTATATATGAGATCTTAACCATAACTTTCAATTTAGTGGGAAGAAATTTATATCTGATATTTAAAATGTTGTTGGCTTTTCTTTTAGAGGGTGATAGAGCAAGAGGATCCTGGATCATAAGGCCAAAATCTAAAACAATAAATAAATAAGAAGATGAAAGAATTTAAATAGAAAAATGTTCACCTATCTTCCAATTTGCCTATGGGTAGTCTGGCTTATAGTTATGTTAGCACTTTTCATTTCTCCTGCGAAAAGGACCAAATAATGCAAATCAAACAGAAGAGATTTAGCCTTAAATATTAGGAGAAAATGGTCTGCAGAAAGGTTGCCTGAACTGCCATAAATGAAAAATATGAAAAATCGTGAACATTTACTTGAACAAACACAGGCAAATACATGTGCATGTATGTTCAATTACTTGGGATGGCTTCAGTGAAGGGTAGAAAGCTAGGGTGAACTACTGAAGAGTTTTATACTTCAAAGATAAAAACAAAATGAAGAAAATATGATTTTATAAGAATAGGGAAAGCCTATGATAACTGTTTTAACTGAATGAATTTGGCAGGAAAAGAAATATCTTCAATAGAACTAATAATTGTAAACCACCTTGTATTCACTCTTCTCTGTCATGATTGTTGTTTTTTATTTAAAGTTAGAGGAAATGAGACTGTTTTCATCTTAATGTACTTTACATTATGCCTCTATAAATAGAGAATTCATAAGTGATACATTAATCAAGATATTGCTAGAGTTTTCTGTAGATTCATCAAGACAAAACTGTAACCAAACTTGTAGGGTTGGGAAGAAAGTGTCATTTCGTTTAGGGAAACTTATTTCTACCCCCAAATTCTAGTAGTCTATGCTATAAACCATTATTTCATACCACAAAGTTTAGACATTTTTCCTTGCAATTAAATAAGCAAATAAATTTTATATAGCACAGGAGTGATTGGCATAAATTCTATTCTAATGATAGGACATAGTTACTTTGCCACATTTCTTTTTATCTACCAATAAAATAGTTATAATATAATCAGAGGGGCTTTTTAATATCCAGTTTTCTTGAAGAATAAGCATGAATTAATATAAAAGGTATCTAAGTTTTATGTTATAGTTGTTTGGACATTCAAATCTTCTCGTTTTTAATAACTCCCACTAGGGGGTGTTTTTCTTTGCTTTACGTGACTGTTATCTTCAGTGATTTTTTGTTTCTGAAGACTATGTTAAACATACAATGAAAAGTAACAAGTTTTCTGGTTTTGAAAGCCATGTTTATGGGAAAAACTTATTAATGATATCTGGGGTATAATCTTGGAGAAAATAAGCATGCCTAAATGAATGCATCACAATCTCTGTATTTCTTATCAACACATTTTACTCTGTTCATAAATAAACTCTTAGAAATTATTGGTGAAAGTCATCGTTAGATTTTTATTTCATGGTAAGGGATTTGGCTGCAGAAAATGAGTTAATGGTTAACTTAGGACAACATTTGTTTTACTAAAATTGTTGCTTGAATCAAAGTAATTTTCTTTTATTAAATCCAACAGAAAGTATAAATAAAATTACTCAACTATTTCTGGATCACAAGCATCTTTATTTAAGTATGGAAATAGTGTTACACATTGGTTAAAAATGACTGAAATTATTGCTTATACAGAATTAATTCCAAACTAACACTGCTGATAAGATATAGAGGCAAAGTAGGTGAATTTGTTTTACAAATAAAAATAACTTAAACTTAGTTTACTCTTAACCTCAGCTAATTCACTCTCCAAATCATATAGTAGTAGCAAGCAATGCAGTAGAAATAGTATCGGCTGGGCTCGGTGGCTCAGCCTGTAATCCCAGTAATTTGGGAGGCTTAGGAGAGTGGATTGCCTGAGCCCGCAGATTCGAGACCAACCCCGGCAACTTGGCAAGATTTCGTCTCTACAATAAGTAAAAAATTAACTGGGTGTAGTAGCATGTGCCTATAATTCCAGTTACTTGGAAGGCTGAAGCAGAAGGATCGCTGGAGCCCAGCAGGTCGATGCCGCGGTGTCCCTGAGTGTGCCACTACACTCCAGCCTGGGCTACAGAGTGAGACTCCAACTCAAAAACAAAACAAAACAAAACAAAAAAACTAAAACGATAAACAGTATTGACATGAGCAACTTACTGATTGTTTTCCCTACAAAACCCTTATAACATATTTTTCAGTCACTGGAATTCTCTATGTCCATGCTGTAATCATACATAAAAAATAAACCACAATTCCTTGACAACCATAACATGAATTTCCTCCTTCAAAAGTGAGCATATGACATTGTTTCTTGTTTGAACAACAGAGAACATATTAAACCTAAAAAACTAGAATAAAATTAAAAAATTTTATTATATTGTTATTTACTTATTATTATTTAATGAGTAGAAACAGGTTGGCCGACCGGAATTATTTTTTTAAAGAAGGCTAATTCAATATAGTGCTTATTGGTGTCATAGATTACAAATAAAGCCACAGAGGAGATGGGGCAAGATGGCGACGGCATAGGTGAATTGGTGAGATTCTCTGAACGGACCAAGACTGCAAACTGCTGAATAGACAGACTGTAAAGCAGAGGGAAAAGTGAACAAAACCAGAAGACCCTCATAAGAAAGAACAGGTCATTGCAGAAGAGAAATAAAAGCAACCCCACCTTCCCTCAAAAACAGAATTGAAGAGGGGGAGGGAAAGGGGTAAAGGGAGAAAAATCTACAGAAATGAAGAAAAACCAAAAGAAGAGTATGGGTCTCTCCCAGACGCCTGGGAGAGCAGACACTGAGAAAATTGACTTTGGAATACAAACAATGAAAAGTCCCCAGAATGAAGGGTCTCAAAATGCAAATGTAGATATCAAAACAATAATGGAGAGACTAAAAAGAATTGAGGAGACACAAGAAGAAACTAGGAAGGAGCTGATATCTGAGATAACAGTAATAAAGAATACTGTGAATGAAATAAATAACAAATTGATAAGCATGGAAAGCAGAATTACCCAAGCAGAAGAAAGAATCTCAGAGCTTGAGGACCAAAATATAGAAATAACCCAAACTCTTAAAAACACAGAAAATAGCTTAAAAAGACAGAACAAAACCTTCAAGAGATGAGTGACTACCTCAAGAGGCCTAACCTAAGAATAATCGGACTCCCTGAGGCAGAAAGAGAAACAGAGACCACATTGGAACAAACTTTCCACGAGATCATTCAAGAAAATTTCCCTTATCTAATCAGTGATACAAAAATTCAAACACAAGAGATTCAGAGAACCCCCGCAAGACAACAAATGAGAAGACCAACTCCTAGACACATAATAATTCGCCTAAATAAAGTAGGCACAAAAGAAAAAATCCTAAAGGCAGCAAGAGAAAAAGGCCAGATCACCCACCATGGAAGACCAATCAGAATAGCAGCAGATTTATCTGCAGAAACCCTGCAGGCTAGGATAGCTTGGAGCCCTATCTTCAAAGTCCTAAAGGATAAACAATTTCAACCAAGAATAACCTACCCAGCCAAGCTAAGCTTCATCAGTGAGGGAGAATTAAAATCTTTCCCAGATATCCAATCCCTAAGAACTTATGCAGCCACAAAACCATCTCTACATGAAACACTAAGAAA
>NW_007232391.1:0-2693 GCF_000164805.1 Carlito syrichta
TCTTCCAATTCATAAGCATGGGATATTTTTCCACTTGTTTGTGTCATCTTTGATTTCTTTGAGCAGTATTTTGTAGTTTTCATTATAAAGGTCTTTCACATATCTAGTTAGGAAGGTGCCAAGGTATTTCATTTTTTTGTGGCGATTGTGAATGGAATTGTGTTTTTTATTTGAGTTTCTGTTTGTTTATTATTGGTGTAAAGAAATGCGATTGTCTTTTGCACATTTATTTTGTATCCTGAGACTTTGCCAAAGGCCTTTATCAGTGTAAGTAGGTTTTTGACAGATTGGTCTGTTCAGGAGTATGCTGGCTTTGGGTTTCTCATAGATGGCTTTTACTATTTTGAGGTATGTTCCCTGTATGCCTAGAAGTTTGAGGGTTTTTATCAAGAAGCGGTGCTGGATTTTATCAAAAGTTTTTTCTGCATCTAATGATATAATCATGTGGTTTTTGTTTTGGCATCTGTTGATGTATTTAATTACATTTATGGTTTTACATTTGTTGAACCAGACTTGCATCCCAGGGATGAAGCCTACCTGTTCATGATGGATGATTTTTGAGATGTATTGTTGAATCTGGTTTGCTAGGATCTTGTTGAGAATTTTAACATCTATATTTATCAAAGATATTGGTCTCTAGTTCTCTTTCTTTATTGGATCTTTACCTGGCTTAGGTATCAATGTGATGTTGGCTTTGTAAAATGATTTGGGCAGAGTTCCATCTTTTTCTCGCCTGGAATACCTTCAGTAGGATTGGTATCAACTCCTCCTTAAATGTCTTGGAGAATGGTACTGGAAAGCCGTATGGACCAGGGCTTCTTTTTGTAGGTAGTTTTCTTATTAGGTAATCGATTTCCTTGATTGTTTTTTTTCTATTTATGGTCTCAATTTCTTCTTGCTCCAACCTAAGTAGATTGTGTGATGTCAGAAAGTCCTCCCTTTCCTTAAGGTTTTCAAGTTTGTTTCCATACGTGTATGTAGTAGTCTCTAATGATCTTTTGTATTTCTTCAGGGTCAGATGTGATTTCATCTTTTGTGTTTCTGATTGTGATCATTTGGGATTTTTCTCTTTTATTCTTGGTCAGTCTAGCTAGGGGACCATCGATCTTGTTTATCCTTTTGAAGAACCAACTTTTTGTTTCATTGATTTTTTGTATTATCTTTTTGTCTTCTATGTCCTGGATTTGGGCTTTTATTTTGGTGATCTGGATTCTTCTGCTGAAATTAGGGTTTTTGTGGTCTTGCTTTTCCAGCTTCCTTAGGTGGCTTGTTAGGCTGTTAATTTGTGTTCCTTCCATTTTCTTCATGTGTGTTTGTAGGGATATAAATTCCCCTCTTACAACAGCTTTTAAGGCATCCCAGAGATTTTGGTAAGATGTTTCTTCATTTTGATTTGTTTCCAGGTATCTTTCGATCTCTGTTTTGATTTCATCATTGCCCCAGGAGTTGTTTAGCATCATGCTGTTTAGTGTCCATGTCTTTGTGGGTTTTGGGGGACCTTGTTGGTGTCAATGTTTATTTTTATTCCACTGTGGTCCGAAAATGTGCATGGTAGAATTTCGGTCCTTTTAAATTTGCTTATATTTGATTTATGGCCAATTATGTGGTCGATCTTAGAATATGTTCCATGCGGTGATGAGTAGGATGTGTATTCTGTGGTCTTTGGATGGAGTGTTCTGTAGATATCAACTAAGTCCATTTGGTCCAGAGTCACATTGAGGTTCTGGATCTCCTTGCTGATTTTTTTTCTTGATGTCCTGTCTAGGGTTGTGAGTGGGGTATTAAAATCCCCAGTTATGATGGTGTTAGAGTCAATATCTTTCTTTAGTTTCCTAGAAGTTGCTTTATGAAAGTTGTCATACCCATGTTGGGTGCATATATGTTTAGGATAGATATTTCTTGTTGATGAAGTGAATCTTTTATCATTATGTTGTGGCCCTCTTAATCTTTTTTAATTTTTGATAGGTAAATGATATTTTGTCTGAAACTAGGATCACAACTCCTCCTTTCTTTTGTATTCCATTCGCCTGAAAATTTGTTTTCCATCCTCTTACTTTGAGTCCATGTATGTCCTTTCTAGTGAGATGGGTCTCTTGAAGGCAGTATATTGTTGCCTGGTGATATTTTATCCATTTTGCCATACTATGTCTTTTCAGTGGTGCTTTTAGTCCATTCACATTCAGGCTAATTATTGAAATGTGAGAGTTCGTCCTTATCATAGAGTTCCTACAGAGTTGTTGTTCTTCCACTTTTTTTTTTTGTCTTTCTTTTGGTTTTGAGGTTAGTGTATGTATATTTTATTCTTTGTCCTGTACTCTTGTGAATAACATTGTTCTTTTTTCCTTTTCTTCTGTGTTTAGTACTTTCTTAAGTGTTTCATGTAGAGGTGATTTGGTGGCAGCATAAGTTCTTAGGGATTGGATATCTAGGAAATATTTTAAATCTCCCTCGCTGATGAAGTTTAGCTTGGCCAGTTAGGTTATTCTTGGTTGAAATTGTTTATCTTTTAGGACTTTGAAGATAGGGCTCCAAGCTCTCCTAGCCTGCAGGGTTTCTGTAGACAAATCTTCTGCTATTCTGATTGGTCTTCCATGGTAGGTGATCTGGTCTTTTTCTCTCGCTGCCTTTAGGATTTTTTCTTTTATGCCTACTTTTTTTAGGCAAATTATTATGTGTTTAGGAGTTGGTCTTCT
>NW_007232391.1:2898-11469 GCF_000164805.1 Carlito syrichta
CTCATTTTCTGTGTTTTTAAGAGTTTGGGTTAGTTCTATATTTTGGTCCTCAAGCTCTGAGATTCTTCTGATTGGGTAATTCTGCTTTCCATGCTTATCAGTTTATTATTTATTTCATTCACAGTATTTTTTGTTACTATTATCTCTGATATCAGCTTCTTCCTAGTTTCTTCTTGTGTCTCCTCAATTCCTTTTAATCTCTCCATTAATGTCTTGATATCTAAGTTTGTAGTTTGAGACCCTTCATTCTGGGGGCTCTTCATTGTTTGCATTCTGAAGTTAGTTTTCTCAGTGTCTGCCTTCCAGGGGTCTGGGAGAGACCAATACTCTTCTTTTGGTTTTTCTTCATTTGTGTAGATCTTTCTCTTTCTCCACCTTTCCCTCCCCTTCTTTAATTCTGTTTTTGAGGGAAGGTGGGGTTGCTTTTAGTTCTCTTCTGCAATATCCTGTTCTTCCTTATGAGGGTCTTCTGGCTTTGTTCAGTTTTGAGGTTGGAGTGTAGGCTGCCGTCTGTACTTTTTGCAGTTTTGAGGTTTAATTGAGAGGGAAGCTTTGGTTCAGAATGTATATGCTGATTCTAGAATCCACAAACAGGTGTATGAGCACACTAGAACCTATTTCACTCTGCCTTACAATCTGTCCATTCAGCAGTATGTAGTCTTGGTTCCTAGATTAAAATGGGGGTATAAAAGAGGAAAATAATGGAGGAAGGCGGGGTCAATAGGAAGTTAGAGAGAGAAGATTGAGAGGGAACACAGACACACATACCAACTATCAGGTGAGAAAGAGACACAAGGCTTTAAAGAAGTGAAAAAAGACACATAAGAAAGATTCCCTAAAGAATACTGATAGCTGCAGAGACAGACCAATATAATCATGAAACAGTGTAAGTCAGAAGGCAAACAACAAATGTGATCAAAATAAACAGCCAAAATGATACCGGTCTCTTCCCTTTGTTTTTCATTGCAGGCAGCTAGATTTACTCACAGTTTGGGTTTGGCTGCCTGGGAGTTGCTTTTATCTGATTCACCTTAGTGGTGGGGCTTTGTCTCCTGTTTAGCGATGTTACCTTAGGAACTGAGGTGGAGTTTTGATAGGTGGGCAGGGCAATGGAAATCTCTGCCTGGAGAAAGGTGGAGGCAGAATAATCTCTTTTGTAGATCCCTTTCTCTCCGCTTTTCTGGGTCCCCAATTTGTGGTCATGTGCTGAGTGCCTCATCCAGGGTGGGCCCCGAGCTCCAGAGCTCCAAAGCTCCAACAGGCAGGTGGTGAGCAGTGAGATTGGCCCTGGGTCCTCCACAGGGTACTTCAGCCATGAATCGGACCAGTGTCTCTGGGGGTTGGGTGCCCAGAGCCTCCCTGAGTGACCCTCAGCTTGGTGCTGAGTGCCGGGCAAGAGAAGATGTAGCCAGGGAGCTAGCTGAGACCCACAACTCCCAGGCACATGGTGGAACAGCAGCAGAAGGGGGCTATAATATCCAGCCCTGCGTGGGACCGAAGGTCCCCAGGCCTTGGACCAGTATGGCTGGTGGTGGTCTGGGGGATGGGGGAAGTAAAGTAAGAGTCTTTTTGGGAACTTACGTTCGGAGAATCTCACAAGTTCACCTATGCCGTCTCCATCTTGTTCCCCCTCATTAATATTTTCTATGATATTTTTGTCTTCTGAGTTCTGTATTTGGGCTCTTATTTTGGTGATTTGGATAATTTTGCTAAAGTTGTGGTTTTGGTGATCTTCTCTTTCCAGTTCCCTTAATGTGATTTGTTAGACTCTCCATTTGTTATCTTTCCATTTTCTTGATGTGTGCTCGTAGTTTTATAAATTTTCCTCTTAGCACTGTTTTCATGGCATCCCAGAGGTTTTGGTAAGATTTTTCTTCATTTTCATTTTTTTCCAGGAATCTTTTAATTTCTGCCTTGATTTCAGTGTTGACCCAGTAGTTGTTCAGTATTGTACTGTTTAGTGTCCAAGTCTTTGTGTGCTTTGGGGAAATGTTGTTGGTGTTGATATTGAGTTTTATTCCATTGTGGTCTCAGAATGTGCATGGCAGATGTCAACATTCTAAAATTTGTTTATGCTTGATTTATGGCCAAGGATGTGATCAATCTTGGAGTACATTCCATGTGGTGATGAGTAGAATGTATATTCTGTGATTATTAGGTGGAATAATCTGTAGGTATCTATTATGCCCATTTGGTTGAGTGTCATCTTTAGGTTCTGGGTCTTCTTGTTGATTTTTTGCCTTGATGATCCATCTCGGGTTGTTAGTGGGGCATTCAAGTCCCCTGCTATAATAGTGTTAGAATTAACATCCTTTTTTTTTTAACTTTACTTAGTAGTTGCTTTATAAATGGTCCTGTGTTGGGTGCATATATGTTTAGGATGGATATGTCTTGTTCATGTATTGAACCTTTTATCATTATGTAGTGTCCTTTTTCATTTTTAAAATTTTTGGTAGCTTAAAGGTTGTTATATTTGATATTAAGTTTGCAACTACTGTCTTCTTTTTGATCCATTTGCCTGGAAACTCGTTTTCCATCCTTTAACTGTGAGTTTGTGTGTGTCCCTTGTAGTGAGATGAGTCTCCTGGATGCAGCAAATAACTGGGTCATGGTTTCTTATCCAGTTTGCCATTCTGTATCTTTTCAGTGGTGCATTTAGTCCATTCACATTCAGGCTGAATATTGAAATGTAACTGTTTATCCCTGTCATGAGGTTATTATAGTTTTTTCTTTGTTTGCTTGTTTTCTTTCGTCTTTGGACTTGATGTATGTGGTTTTTTTTGTTTCTTGTTGTCCTGTATTCTCTGTTGATTCTGTGCTCTGCTGTTCTCTTGGGAAGTGTGTGGTCATTCTGTTTTTTCCTTTCCTTTGTGCTTCATATGTTTTTAAGTGTTTCCTGTAGAGCTGGGTTGGAAGCTCTATAATTTCTTAGGGATTGAATATCTGGGAAGTATTTTAATTCTCCATCAGTGCTGAAGCTGAACTTGGCTGGATAGAAAGTTCTTGGGTTAAATTGTTCATTTTTGAGGACTTTGAATATAGGGTTCTAATCCCTTCTTGCTTGTAATGTTTCTGCTGATAGGTCTGCTGTTATTCTGTTTGGTTTTCCCCAGTAGGTAGTCTGACCTTTCTCTATTGCTGCCTTTAGGATTTTTTTCTTTGTGTAGGCAAACTACTCTGTGTGTAGGAGTTGGTCTTTTCATTTGATGTCTTTTGGGGGTTCTCTGTATCTGTTGTGCTTGGCTGATCACTTCTCTGTTGAGATTGTAAAGTTTTCTTGGATTACCTCCTGGAATAGTTTCTCCAAGCTGTTCTCCATTTCCTTTTCTTCTTCTGGGATACCAATCAGGTGTAGGTTCAGCCTCTTGATATAATTACACACCTCTAGTAGACTTTGTTCTTTGTTTCTGAATCTTCTTTCTCTGTTTTTTACAGATTGGGTTAATTTCATGATCTGGGATTCAAGTTGTGAGATTCTTTCTGCAGCTAGATTAATTCTGCCTTCCATGCTTGTCATCTTGTTATTTATTTCCTGAATGGATTTTTTTATTGCCAAAATCTCTGTTACAAGTTATTTCAGTGTTGCAGCTTATCATTCTTGAGTCTTATTCACTCTTTTCATCCATTCCCTAATCCGTATCATATTCTGGGGCCAGTCATTGGTAGCTTCCAATGCATGGGCACAAAGGTCTGATTTTTCAGGAGTTTTTTATTTGGTACAGTTGAAATTGCCTGAGGTCTTCCTTTGTTTTTTCCCCCTCATTTGTGACAGATCTCTTGTTTTTCTTTTTAGTTGTGTTATTCAGTGTCAGTGGTATAGGCTGTCCCTTCTGATGTTTGCTCAGTCCTTTATTCTTCCCTGATCTGGGCTCTGGATTTGTTTTATTTTGAAATAGGATGGTGGATTGGAAGCTTTGCTGTCTCTTTCAGTTTTTGAAAATTGAATAAAGTAGAGGATGGGGCACTATGATTTAGAAACTACTTGTAAATTACAATGTTCACTTACTGTGGTATGTGTTCAGTGAGACCACTCCCCACCACCACTCTATATGACAATACAAAGTAGAAACCAATGCAAAAAGCAATGGAACATGCACACACAGAGACATACACTTACATTCCAAAACAAACTGGAATAACAACAAAGTGAAACAAAACAAACAACAGCAACAGAAAACCAAGAAATCTATACACACACACATCTAGCACAAAGTGAATAGAGAAGAAAAACAGAAATAAGGGAGGAAAAAAGACAAAAAAAGGAATTCAGGTCAAAGTCTCATGCATATATTGATTCATACCTTAAAGTATAAAAAAAGAAAGTAAAAAACCACAGAAGAACAAAAGAGCAAAAACCAACAACAATAATAAAATTGAAAGTCGAGCACTCTGACATTCACATACACATGTCAACAGAAAATGACAAATAAATGTAGAAAGAAAGAGAAAAAGTAAAAAAAAAATAATTGGGGGACATGCAATGAAACACTCACATACACATTCATGCACAAAAGAAAAATATTTTAAAAATAGATGAATAAACAAAAAAGTCAAACAATTGTTGAAAAATGAAAATTTTAAAAAAAAACCTGCCCTCTTGTGGCAGGTTCTGTATTTCTTCCTCTAATCTGAATTTGGTCTCTCCTGCAGAGCCATCTCTTTCACTCTTTCCTCAGTGTCTGAAGAGGGGAAGGAGGAGGGACTGAGGAGATGGGTGGCGCTGAAGTCCTTCCCTCTGAGTTCTCTCAGGGAATTCTCCTCCAATGGGGAGGTATGGGGACTGTCTCTTCCCCAGGTATGTACTCGCTGCAGCACCAGCTGCTGCACCAGGGGCCTGGTCACTTGCTCACGAGTCCCACTCAGTCTCTTCCAGTTTTTTCTTCCCAGGGTGGAAGTGTTGATTTAAAAAAGAAAAAAAAAAGGAAATGGCACTTGGATTCTGCATCCCAAGAGTCACTAACATCCAAGCCCAGCAGCTGTGGCACCAACTGCTGCACCAGGATAACCCTGGCTGCTAGCTCCCTAGCCCTTACTCAGTCAGCCACTCATATGCCCACTTGCTCATCAGCACATACACAAAATTTTCCATACACTCACTCACTCACTCACATGGAGGCTCGCATAGTTTGACTGGCTTGACTGCCATCTTCCCGACCTTTTTAAACCTCTTAACTACCTGTGTGGTAAATCACCTGCCCATTCAGAGGAGGAAATGGAGAATGTAGTGATTTATCCTGGGCAATGCATAAGGCATATTACAAAGCTTAGATTTTAACCTAGGGTTTCTGGTTCCAGAATATATGTTACCACCATTTTGCTACAGGCTTTGGTAAAGTTCCCCAGAGGGCAGTAGGATGGCATATCTCTGCTTTAGGGTAATTTTTAATCTCTGATAAGGTCTAAGTGTGCCACATCACCTTTGAGTGATATTGATAAACCACAAATTTCAGATCCTTATTGACCTAGACTCTCTAAATGTTACAATAATTTCCTCTCACAGGTGCATAGCACTTCCATATGCCTCAGCAATTTCATGGGGCATTTCATGGGGCATTATTGTCATCATTCTAAAGATAGGACAATTGAGGCCCAGAGACAATAGGTGACTTCCCAAAGTTCACACAATATGTTAACAGCAGAACCTAAGTTAGCCAGTCAATTCACAAATACTTATTGAACACTCACTAGGCACCAGACATTGTTCTAGGCACAATTTTAAGACTGTTTGACTCTAAGTGCAGTGCTCTGGCAAATATACCACTTTCTATGTTTTCGTGGATACCATGTAGAATGTTTACCTAGGTTCCATGAGTAGGAAAGAAAGTAAGCCTTTGTTGAGCTCCCATCATGTACCAGGCTAAGAATTTTACTTGTATTTTTTTTTATTGAAACTTTTTCCAAATCTCAGAGTTTGGGATTCGAGTCTGTATTTCCAAATAAGAAAGTTGAAAAGTGAGGCAGACTCTGGTTTGAGCAGGCTCCCTTTTTCCTCTCTAGACCTCCTTGTTAGGTCAGTTGCAACACTGAAACATCTCTCTGGCAGACTCTGCTGAAAGCATTCCTGAGAATACTGAGACCAACATGAACACATCTTTCCATTAATCCTTTGCTGCTGCTCTAGGTGTCTCCTCAGATCCATAAACAAGCATTAGAAGCAGTCAGGTTAGTGAGGAAGAAAAGAAACGAGGTCAAGGCCTCAAGTCTTATTCTAGGTCTTCAGCCCCACTAATGCCCAGCATCCTCTCCCCGCCCAGGTCACAGGTGGATGAAAAGGGTTTTCTACAGCAGTCCTCTGAGGTCTGGCCTCATTTTGATGCTCAAGACTCTGCTGGCTGTTCTATCTGCTGCCTCTCCCCTCAGACCTGGCTGTCATTGTTAAAAGGAAGGGTTGAAAAACACAAGAGACTGTGTGAAGAGAGGTTCACACAGAATAAAAACATGCCTCCTAAGGACATGAAGTTTTGGTTAAGGCAGCTTTTCTCACTTCCTTCTGGGGAAGGCCTTAGGGTTTGTCTCCTGCTGATGTTATCTTTGGTGGTGGTCAGGCTTCAGGGGATGAGGGATTATGGTATTTGGGAAATAACATGTCTCAAGTCAGCCTGCTTGCTTGCCTTTACTCTCAGGTAGTCAGACTTTCTCATCTATGTGCCATTTCTTACATCTCAATCCTTGGGCCTTATCACCTTAAATTTTGAGAAAATCTAGTTTACTTTCTATGGGCAGCACAATTGGTTCTACGTTTTTGCTATTGTGAATAGTGCTGCAATAAACATGCATGCGCAGGTATTTTTTGTAGAATGATTTGGGTTTCTTCAGGTATATTCCTAGAAGGGGGAATGCTGGGTCATATGGGAGGTCGGTTTTTAGATCTTTTAGAAATCGCCACACTGTTTTGCACAGAGGTTATACTGGTTTACACTTCCACCAACAGTGTAGCGATGTTCCTTCCCTTTTCCCTGCATCTGCTGTTTTTGAGTTATTGATGATGGCCATCCTGACTGGAGTTAGGTGATATCTCAGTGCAATTTTGATTTGCATTTCTTTGATGATTAGTGAGGCTGAATATTTTTTCATGTATCTGCTGGCTGCTCACATGTCTTCTTTTGGAAAGTGTCTATTCATATCCTTTGCCCACTTTTTAATAGGACTGCTTGTTTTTCTTTTTTCAGCATGTTTGAGTTCCTTGTAGACCCTAAAAAAATGTGGTACATATATAAGATGGAATATTACACAACCATAAAGAAGGACAAAATGATGAACTTTGCAGCAACTTGGATGGATTTAGATTCTGTAATACTCAGTGATCTATCATAGAAACAAAGAACTGAGGACCACATGTTCTCACTCATTAGCGGACGCTGAGCAATTATCATAATCCTATAAGAGAGGGACAGGCAGTAGTGGAAAACTGTCAGGGGAGGGAGCGTGGGGTAAGGCACACTTCATCAATATGTGTACCTGATCTCAAACCAGATGAAGTAGGTACCAAAGTGAGGCCCAAACTTTACCTGTACAATGACCACTTGTATACCTAACCCTGAATTGTACCTCACATCTTTAAAATAAAAATTAAAAAAATAACTTTGAGGAAGTTTGTAGAATCATGTAATCCTTTGGACAAAAGGACCTGATAGGGTCACCTTATCTATTGCTTAACTCATATCATGATTCTCTTTGACTATTCTGCCCTACATGTCTTTATTCTGTTAATAAATATCCTATAGGAATGTGATTCTACAACTCCTTCTGACTTATCCAATAACCCTCGCACTTTGAATATCTTCCTTGCAGTGTCTTAATCCCTCTTGCTCTCACTTAACATCATTTCATGTTAGGGTCATAGAAAGTTAGAACTAGAAAGAGATGTTGGTATTACAAGAGAGACTTTGCAATCCATTAAGTAATACACAGATGTAATTGATTACTTTTGCTATCTTGTCCAGCCTCCCATTTGAAAAATGCAATAACTAAGGTTTTCTGGGATATAGTGATTTGCCAAAAATTATGCAGCTCATGAGAGACAGCTCCAGGATGCAAGTGCAAGTTTTCTGGGCTAGTCATTTGTGTTCTTTTCACTGTGTTAACTGACTCTTTTCTTATCCTAGGACTTGGCGAAGAGCACGTAATTGCCTCCTAAATATTTATGCTGGTAGGGTGTTACGATGTCATGACATGACCTTTTCTTCCTTAGGCTAAATCAAGGGATTAGAAGAAGCGTTTTTCATCCCAGCAACTTATTTTCAACTCTTCAGTTCTTCCACTTCTCTGAGGAGGAGCTGTGTTCTTCAGTAGTAAAACGATGCACATTGGGTTGGCCTAAAGATGACTTAGGATGTTTTCCTCTTCCTAAGCAGAATACAGTGCTGGTGCTGGTGAGAGAAGTGGGAGTTGTGATCTTTCCTCTGGCACTAGGAACTCCCGTGCCTTTAACAAGCTGAAACTCCTGTTTGATTTGGGTAGGCAGAATAGACCAGTGTCTGGAACACAATAATAGCTATCATTTATTGAGTGCTTAAAATATGCAGGAACTATGCTGTGTGCTTTGTAAACATCATCTTTTTTAATCTTTAC
>NW_007232392.1:0-57391 GCF_000164805.1 Carlito syrichta
AAAAAAAAAAAGAAGATATACAGGCAGCCAACAGACACATGGAAAAGTGTTCAGTCTCACTCATCATCAGAGAAATGCAAATCAAAACCACATTGAGATACCCCCTAATCCCAATAAGAATGGCCATAATTAATAAAACAAACAACAACAGATACTGGCGACAACGTGAAGAAAAAGGACCTCTTCTATTCCGCTGGTGGGAATGCAAACTAGTGCAACCTCTTGGAAGACAATGCGACATTATCTCAAAGAACTAGAAATTGACCTTCCATATGACCCAGCATTCCCTTTTTGGGAATATGCCTGGAGGAACTCAAATCATTCTACAAAAAAAATACCTGCACACCTGTGTTTGTTGCAGTTCTATTCACAATAGCAAAAACATGGAGGCAATCAACCTCGCCATCAAAACTGGACCGGATTTTTAAAATGTGGTACATATACACAATGGAATATTTTTCAGGCATAATGAAGGACAAACTTATGGACTTTGTAGCAACTTGGATGCATTTAGAGTCGATCATACTCAGTGATCTATCACAGAAACAAAGAACAGAGTACCATATGTTCTTGTTCATAAGTGGACCTTGAACAATTATAATACTACAAGTAAGCAATTGGCAGTTGTGAGAAACTGTCAGGATAGGGGATGTGAGATTGGCTGTTGAGGGAAACTGCTAGGGGAGGGAGGGGCATACCTCATCAACAAGGGTACCTGCATAATCAATGTTTGTATACCTAACCCTGAATTGTACTCTGTATCTTTATAATATATTTTTTAAAAAGATTTAGTGAAGTATAAATTGTATAGTAAAGGGCCCCAGAACCTTGAATAAGAAACAGTCCCTATGTTTGGGTTATTTGGAGTATACACAGAATAGAAACAATGTGCCCATTGCCACCAAGCATGTCCTTTCACAAATTCTTTTTATTTTTATTTTTTATTTTTATTATAAAGGTGTGGGGTACATTTCAGGTTTAGGTATACAAACATTGATCATGCAGGTACCCTTGTTGATGAGGTATGCCCCTCTCTCCCATAGCAGTTTCCCTCAACTGCCAATCCCACCCCCTTCTCCCTTGACAGTTTCCCACTACTGCCAATCGCTTTCTTATAGCATTATAATTGTTCAAGGTCCGCTTATGGGTGAGAACATATGGAAATCTGTTCTTTGTTTCTGTGATAAATCACTGAGTATGACTGACTCCAAATCCACCCAACTTGCTGCAAAGTCCATATGTTTGTACTTTTTTATGGTTGCATAATATTTCATCGTGTATATGTACCACGTTTTTAAAATTCAGTTCAACTTCAATGGGCAACACGGTTGGTTCCATGTTTTCGCTATTGTGAATACAGCTGCAACAAACAAATGAAATGCAAATCAAAACTAGACTGAGACACCACCTAATCCCTGAAAGAATGGCCATCATTAAAACAACAAACAACAACAGATGCTGGCGAAGATGTGGAGATAAAGGAATGTTTCTACATTTCTGGTGGGAAAGCAAACTGGTACAGCCTCTTTGGAAGACAGTGTGGCAATTTCTGAAAGAACTAGAAATTGACCTTCCATATGACCCAGCAATACCCCTATTGGGAATATACCCAGAGGAATTCACCAACTTCTGAGTTAAACTGTGGCAGAGCTCTGGAAGACAGAAGAAACAAATGTTTATGGGAATAAATGGTGTGTGATGAGAAAGAATTGGAAAGGATGAAATGTAGGGAAACAACAACAAAAGCGAAGTGAATACAGGAGAGATTGATACTAGAAAACGTGGAGTAGGAAGAGTAGACATCTTGGAGAAAGGTGAGTCAAAAAAGTCCAAAGTATAATGATTGCCTGATCCCAGGGGTTTCAGAACAGCTGAGACAACTTGGTGAGATATCGTCTTTACATTAAATCGAAATGTTAGCCTGGCATGGTTACCCACACCTGTGGTTCCAGCTACTGGGAAGGCTGAGGCGGAAGGAACTCCTGAGTCCAGAAGATCAGGCGCAGTGACCCTTAATGCGCCACTGTACTCCATCCTAGCTGACAGAGTGGGACTTCAACTCAAAAATAATAAATAAACTAGCAAAAAAACAAACAAAAGATTTGGGGAAATAACATGTCAGAAAATTTACAAACTGATTTCTAAGGTTCTTATAAAAAGTTAAGTGGAAAAATTAATGTAAATATCATGAATAAGCAACTAATAGAAAATACAATTTAAAATATTTTTGTTTTTAAAATTCAACTGCTCAGGAGGCATATAAACACAAACACACACACACACACACACACACACACACACACACACACAATCAGTGGCTGAGAGCTAAATCTTATAGAATATCCTCTACAAAATAAAAAGAAACAGAAGCATTGAGTTTACTGAGATGAGGGAAAATTTTAGAAATATTACTCCTGATGGTTACCTTTCTACTTTTGTTCTCACCCACCACCCCCCATCCGATGGTTACCTTTTAATAACTGTATTGACTTGTTTTGACACTACATAGAGTATTAATATATAGTTTGTTGGCTTTGGTAATTTTTTTGGACTGTAATAAGTATATAGTATCACTTCTAGTTATTGCAACGGCCCTGTTAAGTCCCAGAAAACATTGAATTAGCAAAAACAGAACAACTGAGCCTAAAGGAAGTACAATGCTTGTTCCTGGGCATCTGCATTCAAATATTTTTGTCCATCAATTACTATGTAACCTTATTGTTTTTGCATTCATATTTTAACTCATGCTGGGATGAAGCTTATTTTATCTAAATTATTTGAAAGAAAGACACACAAGATATTACTTTGTATAGAAGGAAGTTCTAAATCAAGTGACCTGAGCTTATCTTGAAAAAAACTTTCAATTCCAAAATTCAAAATTTCAAAACCTCAGCAATATATTATTAATAAAGTTTATTTGCTCTACAGTTTCTATCTTCTTTGAGGATAGCTCAAAGGCAAATTAAAGAGATAATAATGGAGAACATTCAATTAAAAGTGAAGATATGCTAAACTTGTTTGAAAGACAAGATAAGAGGAAAATATTATATAAAAGTATGTGTCTTAGAGTTGAGGAATTTGATGATTGAGTTTTGGAGCCAGAAGTACAATAAACAGACAAATTAGGTACAGATAAATTAGATACAGAATGAAATGCATTGTTGAAACTTGCCTTTGCCCTCTTTCTTCATATCTGAAAAATAAATAAAATAAAGAACCAGTTTTTTTCACAATGAAGGTAACTTATCAGGAAGAAAGGAGGACTAAAATTTGCACCTGTTTATATTTAGTTGATAGTTTAAATTGGCCTATATGTCTGGGAATTGAACCAGTTATGTTTCCTAAGGACATCTCAGTAATCAGAGGCAATGTTGTTTACAACACTCGATCAGCAACCCTAGCTTGGTGTAAAAGGAATTATGGTAGGAAACACCACTAGGAGATGTGATAGAATAGTAATTCCTACAGGATGCCTAATAGCAATCATTTGTCTTTTTGCTCCTTCTTTTTTTTTTTTTAGAATAAAACTCAAGTAAACATACATTTGAGATATTTATTCAGCATGTACACAGTGAAAGCACTATGTATGGTAGTATGCATATAACACTTTTGACATATTTTGAAGCAATAAATCAGGAAATTATATTCCCTTGGAAAACAAATGTTTAATAAAACTATCATTTTAAAAGGATGATGTTAAACTTTTAATGATCATATCAGCCTTTATAAAAAATGCTTTAGAAATGTTGTAGGACATATTTTCTTCAATTCTTTCATAGATAATTACAAAATTGATGCATATATTAACAGTGAACATTTTGATAATTATTCATTCTCTCTATAGTATTTGAAAAGAATTACATTTTGCCAATTTAATGATTGTGTTAATCAAAATTACCAAAATATTTTTTTCTGTGGTAAGAAAGACATAAATTTGGAAAAAATTATTCAACACTTTTATACCTGGAAACTTTTGGTAAATATGATCAAGGACAGTGGAAGAGTGAGCCCCAACCTCACAATTTACCACAAGTGACATCTGCATTTATACAGTTTATGTTAGGACAACGGAGGAAGAAACTTCATGTAGCATATTTGGTGTCTTTTTTTCACTTCATAAACTTTGGAGAAGTGTCAATTGTAACACCTTGAAACTTGAAATACATGACAGAAGCCTAAATTAATGGACAGTTTTTATGAACAATATATAGAATGCAATGTATGTGCCATTCAACGTAATACCCTTTATCTCAGAAAATTCACAATGAAACTAGTATACAGAAAAAGCTAATATTACAGAAAATAACAAGTAAGCAATGTTTTCAAAGTGAAAGAATGGAAGGTAGTGAAACAGAAATGGAGATAACTTACTAAGAAAGATGTTCATATCCAAAAAAATTCAGGTGAAAACATTAAATATTTGGGAGATATACAGTAGATACCCAGTAGCAGGGAAAAACAAAAGATGGCATATAGATTTAAAAAGGCAGGAAATGTTAAAGACACCAAGAAAGCAGACATTTAGTAAGTTATGGGAACAATTAGGCAGAGACAATTTATCAAATATTTACACAAGATGACCTGAAAATAAAATGGAAATATTATTATAAATGTGGAATACAAATGCTAAGCAAATTTCTATTTTCTAAAAATATGAATGGAATGTGAAGCCTCTCTGAATGCAGATAAGCCCACAGGCATATACATTTATGACTTCTAGCACATTTATGCACACACCAGCAGCAGCTTAAAACTCTGTTTTGGACAGAAAATAATTTTCAGAAGTGAAAAGAAGGAAATTAATTAATTTGAAGATTGAAAAATTCTAGAAATGCTTTTTCTGCTGAGTACATTTTGGACATGATCTTGATTTATTTAGGCTTTTATTATTCAGTTTGCTTTAGTAGGTTCTTTGGGTGGTACTTAATACTACAAATCACATATTTGTGGAAATTATTTTGTATGAGTACAAAGTATTCACTGATTTGGAGGATGTTGAACTAATGTGTTTGTAGGAAGTAAACTCAAGCCTGTAATCCCTGCACTTCGGGAGGTGGAGGCAAGAGGACTGCCTGAGCTCAGGTTCGAGACTAACATGGGCAACATGGCGAGAACTCATCTCTACAATTAATCAAAAGATCTGCTCGGCGTGGTGGTGGCACACCTGTAGTCCCAGCTACTTGGAAAACTGAGATGGAAGGATCACCTGAGCCATGCATGTCAGGGCTGTGGTGTCTGTGAGCATGCCACTACACTCCAACCTGGCTGACAAAGAGAGACCCTGACTCAAAAAAAAAAAGAAAGAAAGAAAAGAAAATAAGAGAAAATGAAGAATTAGGTTCTGGGTGACTCTGGAGACAATATTTTTGACAACTGATGAATACACAACCCTGCTTATGTACCTATTTATTTTAACAATTTTCTAAATAAAGCATTAATATGTGTGTGTTCTTATTTTTGAGGGAGCACTGTATACTCTGTTGACTCTGTGTGTACTCTTGTAAAATGCATGATTTTTTTCTGTTTTATTTTTCTTTTCTCTTCTTTTCTTTTTTTAAATGTGCTTAACACCTTCTTAAGCATCTCCTGTAGAGATGATCTGGAATCAGCACATTCTTTTAGAGATTGGATGTCTGGGAAGGATTTTAATTCTCCATCACTGATGAAGCGAGTCTTCACTAGGTAGGAAATTCAAGAAAGAAAAGGAAAACAGGGGTATCCAAATAGGAAAAAAAGAAGAGAATTCATCAAAAACCTCCTTGCACTGATAAATGACTTTGGCAAAATTTTGAGGTACAAAATCAACATGCAAAAGACAGTTGCATTTCTATACATCTGCAACAAACAGGAAGAGAACCAGATAAAAAGCACAGTTGCATTCACAATAGCAACACACACACACACACACACACACACACACACACACACACACACACATAAAATAACTTGACATCCACCCAACCAGAGAAGTGAGATACTTTACAATGAGAACTACAAAACATTGTTTAAAGAAATCAAAGATATACAAGTGGTCATCACACAGGAAAAGTTTGTGTCCCTCTTTGGTACCCACTTTGCCTGGTTTGAGATCAGGTAACCTTATTGGTGTTATGTAACCTCATCATGAATCATACTCCACATCTTTAATATAAAATATAAAAAAATTAAGATGACACAAAGAACTGGAAAAACCTCCTTTGCTCATGGATTGGAAGACTCAATATTGTAAAAATGTTCATCCTATCCAAGGCAATCTACACAATACCCATCAAATTCAAGGCAGTACCCACATCATTCTTCTCAGACCTGGAAACAACAATACAGAAATTCATATGGGAAAAAAAAAGAGCATGAATAACCAAAACAATCCTTGGCAAAAATTTTTTAAAAGTGGGAGGTATCACACTTCCAGACTTGACACTTTGCTATAAAGTTGCAATAATCAAAATGGCCTGGTCCTGGTACAAGAATAGGCAGAGAGTCCAGAAGCAAAAACTTGTTCTCTTAACCAACTCATCTTTGACAAAGTCATTAATAAAAAACACTGGGGAAAAGAGAACTTATTTAACAAATGGTACTGGGAAACCAGGCTGGCCATATGCAGAAGAATGAAACTGGATCCCTACCTATCACCATATACAAAAATCAACTCTAACTGGACCCAAGACCTAAACATAAAATCTCAAACTATGAGAATCATAGAAGAAAACAGGAAACACACTTGTGCACATTGGAGTAGGCAACCAATTTTTGATAATATCTCCAAAAGCAAATACCAGTAAACATTGACAAGTGGGGCCCCATCAAACTGAAAAACTTCTGCACAGCAAAAGAAACCATCGAGAAAGCAGGGAGACAACACACAGAATCGGAAAAATATTTACTAATTGTGTGTCTGACAAGGGCCTAACATACGGGATACACAACAAACTCAAATGAGCCAAAAGAAAAAAAACAAAAATAAACAGCCCTATTAAAAAGTGGGCAAAGGACATGAATAGATATTTCTCAAAAGAAAACATGAACAGCCAACAGATACACGAAAAAAGCTCAGCCTCCAATCATCAGAGAAATGCAAATCAACACCACACTGAGATACCACCTAACTCCAGTAAGGATGGCCATTATTAATAAATCAAAAACAATAGATGCTGGCATTTGTGTGCAGTAAATGAAATGCTTCTACACTGTTGGTGTAAGTACAGTATAATTCAACCTCTATTGAAAACAGTGTGGTGACTACTGAAAGAACTAGAAATAGACCTTCCATACCATCCAGCAATCCACGTTCTGGGAATATACCTGGAGGAAAATAAGTTCTACCAGAAAGACACGAGCACACACATTTATTGACAGACTACTTACAATAGCAAAAACATGGAACCAACCACACTGTGCATCAGAAGTGGACTGGATGAAGAAACTGTGGTACATATACATGATGGAGTAGTACACAGCCAAAAAGAAGGACAAAATCATGGACTTTGCAGCAAATTGGATGGAGCTGGAGACCATCATACTCAGTGATCTATTACAGAAGCAAAGAACTGAATACCACATGTTCTCACTCATAAATGGGACTTGAACATTAATCTCAATAGCACAAGAAAGGGATCGGCAGTTGTGAGACTCTACTGGGAGAAAGGTACACATCAAACAATGAGTACCGGTCCTAAACCAGGGGAAGCGAGAACCAGTCAGAGAGCCAAACTTTACCTGCATGTAGACTACTTTTGTTCCTAATCCTGACTTATACCCCGTCTTTTTTTTTTTTTTTTTTTTTTGAGTTGGAGTCTCACTCTGTCACCCAGACTGGAGTGCAGTGGCCTCTCCTGGCCACCGCAGCCTCGACCTGCTGGGCTCCGGCCATCCTTCCGCTTCAGCCTTCCAAGTAGCTGGAACTACAGGCGTGCCCTACCACGCCCGGCTAATTTTTGATTTATTGTAGAGATGAGGTCTCGCCAAGTTGCCCAGGCGGGTATCGAACCTACAGGCTCAGGCAATCCACTCACCTCAGCCTCCCAAAGGCACGGGATTACAAGCTGAGCCCCCGAGCCCAGCACGACCCCACATCTTTATAATAAAATAAAACAAAAATAAATAAATAAGCATGAACTAATTCAAATGAAAGGTAGGAAAATGAAGGTTAAAATGGCAATGGGGGAGTTTCTACGTTAAACAACCTGAGCATATCTTTCACAGAAGTAACACATTTCTGAAATTGTGAAAAAATGTAGTGGTACATAATTAATAAAATTTACTTGACAGAAAGGATCTGTCTACATCAATTAAACTGACAAGACATTTTTAAAAGTAAGTAATAATGAGAGAATTGAATAACAAAAAACATGCTAAACTTCATTTGGAAAAATGAGGTGATGAGATAAAAACATGTGAACATCTGTATGTTGAAGTGGAGGACTTTAAACATTGAGTACTGACAATAAAGTTTGAAGAATTGAAGGTATAGGGTTCAAAGATCACCTCACCAATAAGACAAAATTTGTTTTACTTCTATCAGTTTCTTGGTGCAAAAAGAGATAAGATTGAAACAGAGATAATGAGAGAAATAGAAGAGCACCACTTCTGGGATCAACAATATCAATCACTGATTTTGCACTGGACCTCCAATCATTTTCTGAATAAAATACATACTCACATCCATAAAAAGAGGTAAATTTTAAAAAGATGAGAAAGGAAAGAGTATAAATAATTTCCCCTTAAAATCTATCTTTAAAGCAGCCCTACAAAGGCTGTTAAATACATTAAAATATATATATACCTAAACACCATTCTCTTGTAAACAAAATAATTGCACGTGTCATTAAAAAGGAGGCTGTTCAACTTTTAATGAACATTAATGATGAAAGAAACAGTCTTTTGACAACATCCTGGAACAAATGACTCTTGTATCATTCCCATAAGAATATTTAGAATTTAGATATGTTATCATTGAATTTAACGTAACATATACAGTTATTCTAAAAACAAGAAAGGAATTTCAGGTTGTCAAATGATAATTGTGTCCATAAGTTATAAAACAGAATGAAAACATACTTTGGTTGGAAAGAACAAAAAACCAGGAATAATATCGCATCATATTTATATCTATCACTTCTTGGCCTTTTGGCTAAGATCAACTGTAATATCTCTTCTTATCAGTTTAATATTTGTATTTATGGGAACATGTGGGTTATATGTTTAAAAGTAGTTAAATAATGAGGGTTAGGTTCACATATTTTTAATTTTTAAAATGTTGATTTCTTTTCTTATAGTCAGTATCTTTTAAATGGTAATTTAATAGGTATACAGACCAACATAGCTACATACTGAGAATTGTACAATTATGTACATAAGCCATTTGCTCATCTCTTTTTTTGAAAAGCATGTGTGTTTCTCCATGACTGCTCATTGCTGTAGCTTATAATTTTCATTTTGGAGCATTCTATACTTGAGACCATTCTACACTGGGCAGTAATAGCTGTATCATTTCAGATAGAATTATATATTTTTTTTAACTTTCAAATTTTTTATTTTAAAGATGTGGGGTACAATTCAGGGTTAGATATACAAATGTTCATTATGCAGATACCCTTGTTGATGAGGTATGCAGCCCCCTACTCTGGCAGTTTCCCTCAACTACCAATCTCCTATCCCCTCTCCCCTGGCAGTTTCCCATTACTGCCAATCCCTCTCTTATAGTATTATGATAATTGTTCAAAGTCTGTTTATGAGTGAGAACATGTGGTACTCTGTTAAATGTTTCTATGATAGTTCACTGAGTATGATAGACTCTAAATCCACCCGAGTTGCTGGGAAAGTCCATATGATTGTCCTTCTTTATGGCTCCATTGTGTATATGTACCACATTTTTTTATTCAGACCAGTTTTGATGAGCAGCAGGGGTTGGTTCCATGTTTTTGCTATTGTGAATAGTAATGCAATAAACATGTGTGTGCAGGTATCGTTTTGGTAGAATGATTTGTGTTCCTCCAGATATATTCCCAATAGGGGGATTGCAGGGTCATATGGAAAGTCAATATCTAGTTTTTTCAGAGATTGCCACACTGATTTCCGAAGAGGTTGCAGTAGTTTGCATTCCCACTAGCACTGTAGAAGCATTTCTTTTTCTCTGCATCCTCACCAGCATCTGTCGTTGTTTGTTTTATTAATGATGGCCTTTCTTACTGGGGTTAGGTGGTATCACAATGTGGTGATTTGCATTTATCTGATGATTAGTGAGGCTGAGCACATTTTCATGTCTGTTGGCTGCCCATATATCTTCTTTAGAGAAGTGTCTATTCATGTCCTTTGCCCACTTTTTAAAGGGGCTGGTTTTTTTTGTTTTTTGTTTTTTGGTTTTTTTTGGCACGTTTGAGTTCCTTGTAGATCCTAGATGTTAGGCCTTTGACAAAGCCTCCAACAACAACCACTGGGGAGAGGAGAACCTATTCAGTAAATGGTGCTGGGAAAACACATGCAGATCACATGCAGAAGATTAAAACAGGACCATTACCTATCACTATACACAAAAATTAACTCTAAATGGATCAAAGACCTAAATGCAAAACTTCAAACTATATGAATGTTATAAAATGCAGGAGACACCTTTATGGAAATTGGAACTGGCAACCAATTCATGATCAAAACCCCAAGTGCCCATTCCATAAGAGATAAGATAGACAAGTGGGACCTCATCAAACTGAAAAGCTTCAGCAAAGCAAAAGAAACCATCAACAGAGTGAGGAGACTGCCCATAGAATGGGAAAAAATATTTGCCAACTATATATCTTACAGGTACACATTTAAGCAATAGCGAAGGAATTTACACAATTTTTAAAGAGACAATGCCTAGAGGAACATCACTCAGCAAAATATAGTCTTCTGTAACCTCTTAAGGTTTGGAGACTATCAAGGACATAGTACTGGGTCCTTGAAATGGAAATATAAGACTGAGGTGTTGTCACTGGATGTTTTTCTGAAACAGACATACTATTAAAATCATGTATCTAGCAGTCTATGTCCATTATATCACCAACATATTAGTTAACGGTGGTAGGAATAGTGACAGAAGTTCTGTGTTGGTAAATTTTCTGGAAATATTTATATAATGGAAACGATGTGGCTATCAAATTAATACCACTGACTTTTTAGTGAAGCTCTGGCAAAGGAAAAAAGACAGTGTAGAAATAATATGCAGAACGGAAGAAACAATATGCAGTGTAGAAACAATATGCAGAACTTTCATCCAAAAAGAGATTAAATACCAGACTCTGTTGGGGATGTGAACAACTCAATAACAACAACAACACAACAATATAATTTTCAAATTGGGCAAAAGATCTGAATAGACCTGTCTCAAGGGAAGACACACAAATTGCCAACAGATATATGAATAAATGATCAACAATGCTAATCACCAGGTAAATGCAAATTAAATTACATAAAGATATCACATTATACCTATTATAACGTCTATTATTGGAGAAATGGAAATTCCTATAAACTGCTGGTTGGGTTATAAATTAGTACAATCATTATAGTAAACAGTATTGAGATTTCTTAAAAATTAAAATTAGAACTACAATGTGGGTACAGCAATCTCATTGCCAGATATCCATCCAACAATAAGAAATCAATATATTGAAGAGATCTCAGCCTTCCCATGTTTATTGCAGCACTATTCACAATAGTCAAGATATGAAATCAACCTAAGTTTTCTTGAGTAGATGATAAATGGATAAGAAAAATGCTATGTGTATTTGTGTGTGTGTGTGTGTGTGTGTGTGTGTGTGTGTGTGTAGACACAAAATGGAATACTATTTAGTCATGAAAAAAAATTCCTGTCATTTATGGTGGCATGGATGGAACTGGAGGACATAGGTAAGTGAAATTAGCCAGATACTGAAATACAATTGTCACGTGTCCTCACTTATATGTGGGAGCTTTAAAAAAGTTGAGCTCATGGAGGTAGAGAGTAGAGTAGTGGCTACCAAAGTATGGGAGAGGCATGGACTAAGAAGGTTGGAAGAGAAGTTGATTAATGGGTTAAAAAAATACAGTTAAATAGGAGGAATAAGTACAGTTAGATAGAAGAAATATCCATAGTAAAGTAGGGCTATTATAGTTAGCATAAAATTACTGCATGATTCAAAACAGTTAGAAAAGAAGATTTGGAATGTTGCAACCACAAATAAAAAGTAAATTTTTGAAGTGATGGATGTCCAGTTACCCTGATTTGATCATTACACCTTGTATGCTTGTATCAAAATATCACATGCACTGAAGAAATATGTACAATCCTAATATATCAATTTTTAAAAACCCATTTAAGATCTGCAAAACTAGATTTGTTGTAATTTTGTCTTTTTACAATGAAAGCCATGTGACCTTCAGCTTAATGACTTTCATGATACCAAGTTCTTACCCAAACTTAGGTAAAGCACTGAAAGACAGAGAAGTCAATGTTTACAGGGAAAGAAAGATAATGAAGTGAAAAGAGACAAATGAATCAAAAAAAAAAATGGAGGAAAAAACAGTAATAGACACTTAATGTGTGAGAAGATAAAGCAATTTCAGATAAGAATATCAGCTATTAGTGAGAATAAAGAGCCAACAGTTGGCATCCAGTCTAAAGGGCTGAAAGATCTGGGAATATTAGAGCCACCAAAAAGTAGCCATTCGAAAAGACTTTGGGAGTAGCAGGTTATAAGAAAACTTACCATGTCTTCTCAGAGGTTCATCTGAAAATAAAATAAAAAGAATGATAAATATCATAAAAGGGAAATGGGGAGAAAATTAATATACACTGAAAAATTATATTTAATTGTATTAGAATGCAGATAAAAATCCACATATAAATACACATGAACCTACAGGCTTTCTTTTGACAAGTTTGTACTACAAAAAATGAAAAAGCACCTATAAGGTATAAATCAAAGAATTGAGGGCCTAGTGCAGTGCTTTAAGCCTATAATCACAGCACGTTGAGAGGCCAAGGTGAAAAAATTGCCAGAACCCAGTTGCTCAAGACCAGCCTAAGAAACTTGTCAAGGCCTCGACTCTACAATTTAAAAAAAATTGCCTGGTGTGGTAGCATGCACCTGTAGTTCAGTTCCATGCTGGGATCACTGCGAACATTGCACTGCACTCCACGCCAGCCTGGGTGGGCAACAGAGTGAAGCTTCAACTAAAAAAAAAAAAAGTATTGAGAATTGATTTTAGAAATATCAGTGCTGGTGGTTCCTTTTTTAACAATAGTCTTGATGACTTTGGACACTTGTTAGGCTTCTATTTTTCAGGATGTTTACCTTCATAAGTTCTATGAATGTTTTAAACCTATAAAGTCAATTTTCTTTATTTTGTGTACATGTTGCATCAAGTCATCACAAATACTGAGTTGGTGAATAGTGAACCACTGCATCTAGAGAAAGTGTAAGATTATGATCCTAGGTACCACCTTTTACAATATTTTTGTCCACCAATTACTACATAATATTTATTACAGTTAAGTCTGTATTTTAACTTATGCTTGGGAGACACTTATGTAAATCATCTGAAGAGAAGAGACATGAGGTATTAATTTTCAGAAAATTGAAGTCTAAATAGAATGTCTGGAATATATCTCAGATAAAATTTTTCCACAAGAAACTTAAAAATGCCAAATTTCACAGAACTATTAATGCAATTTATTGGACATAAAGGACCTGTCATCACTGACTGTAACTGGAAGGCAAATCCAATAGGTCCTAGTGGAGGAAGCTGAATTAAAAGTAAAAATGCTAAACTTCAACTCAAATATGTAACAAGAAAAAGTCATGTAGAAATAAATATTGTTGGAATTAAGGAAGACAATCTTTGAGCTTGGAAGACAGGAGTACAAGAAAGAGAGGAAATAGTAAGTACAGAGTAAAATACATTACTGGTACTTGCCTTTTTCATGAACATTCTTATCTGAAAAACAAAAGGAATAAAAAAACAATTCATTGAAATGACAATAACATAGTAGGAAAGGAAGAGAACAGAAATCGGAAACCCTTTTATAATTTACTTTGTGACTCAAGTTGATTCGAACTTTGGACAATTTGTAGTCACATATATCTAAAGGCTATTTGACCAAACACAGATGATGTGTTTTGTCCACCTATTACTACATAATATTTATTATATTTAAGCTTGTATTTTAACTTATGCTTGGGAGATACTTATGTAAACTCCTTCCCTAGATGCAAAAGTAACTACATTGGAAATGATATGATAGATGTTAGAACAGGATTTCCTGTGAGATAAGCAATGGCAATCATTTGACTTTCTTTGTGCCTTCTTTTTCAGAATAAAATGTAAAGAAGTATGCATACAGAGAGGGGCACATTCACCCATTTAAAAAAAAAAAATCTGTCACCACTGAATACAACAGAATGCAAATTGAAAGCAGTATTAGTGAGGGGAAAAGAATTACAAGTGAAGCTAGCAAATTTCAGGTCAAATATCACATAACGAGAAAAAGTCATGTAAAATCAAGTGTGTGTTACAGTTAAGGAAGACGGTCTTTGAGCTTATAAAACAGAAGTCCAAGAAGGAGGTGAAATAATAACTAGATATAGAGTAAAATCCAGTATTGAGACTTGCCTTTTTTCTGATTATTCTTATCTAAAAAATAAAAGGAAGAAAAAGCAATTAACTAAAAATGAAAATAATATAGCAGGAATGAAAAAGAACAGAAATTAGAAACACTTTTAAAGTTTACTCTGTGGCTCTGATTGACTCATACTTTGGACAATTTGATCCACATATTTCCAAGGTCATTACACCAAACATAAGAAGTATTGTTTTACCTGCTCTACCCCCAGATGCAAACACAACTAAATTGAAAAAGACATTGTGAGAGTAGTTAGAATAGGACTTCCTATGAGAAAAGCAATGGCAATTATTTGTCTTTCTTTGCCTTTCTTTTTCCACAATAAAATGCATACAAGCTTGCAAACAGGAGAGGTTATTGAAAATTAATGAAGAAACTGGCAGTAAAGACACCCATATGTCCACGGCTCTATCTGTAGCACTCAAATTATGAAAACTGTTATACTTTATTGAGGAGATATAGATTTTGGTGACATTCCTTCTGAAAACAAAAATGTAACTGAAAAACAGCATTAGCAGTAAAGAATGTTGAGTATTTTAATCATCATAGAAAGACAAATCAAACTACAATAAGATATCATCTCACCACAGTTAAAATGGCTTTATCAAAAAGACATGTGATAACAAATGCTGGCAAGGATGTGGAGAATGTTGGTGGGAATGTAAATTAGTACAGGCAGGATGGAGAACAATTTGGAAAATTTTCAAAAAACTAAAAATAGAATTTCCATATAATCCAATAATCCCATTGCTGTATATATATGCAACATAAAGAAATCAGTATAGTAAAGATATAAATTCATTTCCATGTATATTGCAACATTATTCACAAGGGTCAAGATATAGAATTGACTTAAGTGTCCATCAATGAATGCATGGATAAATAAATTGTGGCACATGCACAAGGGAATACTAACCAGGCATGGAATGGAATCCTATCATTAACAACAACATGGATGGAACTGGAGAATATCTAATGGTAAGTGAAATAAGGCAAGCACAGAAAGACAAATATCACATGTTCCCACACATATGTGGGAGCAAAAAAAAATTGACTCGTGGAGATAGAGAATAGAATGATGGTTATGAGAGGCTGGAAAAGGTAACTGGATAGGGGCCAAAGAAGGTAAGGTTAATGGATATAAAATACAGTTCGAGAGATGAATAAGACATAGCATTCTGTATCACAATAGGGTAATGATAGGCAAACAATAATTTATTGTGTATTTTAAAATAGCCAAAATAGTAAAATTGGAAAAGTCCTAACACAAAGAAATGATAATGTTGAAGTGATGGAATCACAATAATCTTAATTTAATCACCACGCATTGTATGTCTATATCAAACCTCACATTTGCCCCATAAATATATACAACTATTGTGTATGCATAAGAATTAAAAATAAAAAGGATTTTAAAAATAAGAAAAAGGAATGAAGACCACCAAACTTTTATTATTTTAATCATCTTAATGAAATATTTTAATGTCCCATGGTGTTTCTTTTCATTCATATAAAGCTTCAAAATTAAGACATACATTATTAATGACCATTCATTTAGAAATTTCATGAAAGTGTAATGAAAATTACAGTTTTAAAAGTACATTAATGTGTCAATAAAATGCAAACAGAAGTTTACTACATTTGAAAAGGAATGTGTGTGTGTGTGTGTGTGTGTGTGTGTGTGTGTGTGTGTGTGTGTGGATTTGGGCAATTTAATCAAAAGCATTAGACGTCACCTGAATTTTGAAAAATGTTTGACCAAACAGTGGAACAAAATTTTTTTTCAATATGATTGTAGCCTTCTGAGGATCTGGTGTAGTGCATAATGCATAGCAAAGGTCTATGAGAAAAGATGGAAGTTAGGGGAAGAGAATACAGCGAGTTCATATGGAAAAAGTCTTTATTCAAAAATTGAAGAAGTTAGACATTCAGGAGAAGGAAGAAACAACAAATAACATGTACATACAAAGGTATACAATCCTAAAGACCCCAGAAAAACATACATTTAGAGAGTTATGGGTTTAAAAGGTTGTCAGAGAAATTTTTCCAAATATGGCCTTCAGTTCACCAGAAACATAAATGGAAAATTTTATTGTAAATATTGTGAAGACAAATACAAAGAATAGTCAAATTTACTTACCAATTTAATAGTTATGATGCAGATGAACATACACAGACACACGCACATATACTGACGCATGCAAACACATACACGCATGCACCAATAATGACCGAAAACTACCTTTTGTCTAAAGAATAGTGTTCAAAAATTAAAGGGGGGGAATGAGTAAATTAGGGAACTGAGGAAGTACTTTAGGAATATTCTTCCTGCTACTTACCTTTTGAAAATGTTCTTGAGTCATTTTTATACTATGTGGATTTTTACTGTTAAATTTGTTAATGAGTTATTTGAATATACAAATGCAAATACCTCAAATCTTATTACTATAGCTATGTGGTATAAAGTAGCACAATAACTGAAATACAGAATACTAACAACTCCATCTAGAGTCAGTTTTCTGGATGTTTTTAGTAACATTTTGACAAATGATGCATATATAATTTGTATAATGTCACTTTCTGTTTCTATCATACATGAAAGTCATCTGAATTAAATCATATGAAAGGTAGGGAAATGAAATATTAAATGGTAGAGGAGGGGCTTCTAAATCAAATGCCCTGGATGAATCTTGCACAGAACTATTATCAGGCACTTTGAAAATGGCAAACATGCCATGATACAAAATTACTCAAATTTACTAGATAAAGAATCTGCCTACATTGATTGAAACAACAGGACTAAGCAAAGATGCAATGATACTGAGCATTGAATAACAAATGAAAATACTCAGCTTCAGAAAAAAAAAAAAAAGAGTAAAAAAATAAAATCATATGAAAATATGTGTAAGCTTGAGCTGAATACACTAAACTTTGATAACTGAAGATAAAGGTCCCAGAAGCTTATGAAACAATGAGAAGGTCCACATTAAAGTATGCGAATAGGACTTATCTTTTTTCTGTTCATACTATCAATACAATGAAAGGAGGGGTCATTTCAATGAAAGTGAGAGCATAATATCAGGAAGGGATGATCACAAAATTTGAAAGCACTTTCATAGTTTTCTCTTTGGTTCAAAGTGACTCAAATTTTTGAGAGTTTGAACCATTGGTTCAAAGGTTATCTCACCCGTAAGAGGTAATGTTGCTTTAATTCCATATAGCCTAAACACTAAAAGAGGTAGAATAGGGCTTCCTCTGGGATAAACAATATCAATCAACATACTTGCATTGGACTCCAGTCATTTCCAGAAAACAATGCAAACAAATAACTATACATAAGGGAAGTACTCAAATTATATGAGAAAGCAAAAAGGACTTATTTATTCAACACTCGGTAGCAGTAGTCATAGGAATTCTGCTACATATATTAAAGAGATATATTTTTGTTGCATTGCCTCCTAAATCAAACATATAATTAAAAATATCATTAAAATGCTAATTTTTAATAACTATTCAGTATTATTTTTAAAATATTTGGCAACATTCTAGTGTAAATGCTTCTTTAGTCACTGACATAAAAATATTCAGATCTGACAGACATACTAACAATGAACTTTTCTTGAGTCAATATTAAAACTTAGAAATAATAAAATTTTGAAGTTTAAAAAATGAAAACAGAAAATTAGGTAAATATTTATACACATGGCACTTGTATAATATATCCAAGGTCAGTGGAAGAATGAGCTTCAAGTTCACACCTGACTGATAAATGACTTCAAAAGTTATTCAGTCTTTGAAAATACATTGGACAGAAAACATCACTTAGCAAGTTTGGAATATTCTCTTATCAATTAAACTTCAGATAGTAAAGGACCCTGGAACTTGTTAGAAACAGAGTTCCTAAACTTGTGTTTTTCACAGTATACACAGAATGAAAGCTATGTGTCTGCTTCTACCAAACCTTTTGTTTCACCAACTTCTTAATGAAAATGTGACAAGGCTCTGTAAGACAGAAGAAGCTAATATTTCTAGAAAATTGAGGCAGGGATCCCTTCCCCCCAAGCCTAATAAGATGAAGGCCTTCCCAGGACAGAGTAAGCCTCCTCTCTTAGCATAGTAAGATAAAAATCCTTCCCAGAATAATGAAAGAGTTCTTCTAGCACCATAAGATAAGAATGGATGATTCATATTAAAAAGGAATGTAACCCCAATCTGTAGTGTGCATGTGTAACTCTGCTGTAACCTTGAGCTATGAAATACTCAATTAGCCTGTATGTAAGCCTAATATGTAGCATTATTGGGGGGACAAATAAGCTAAAATTGTATAAAAGGCAATGCTCCCCTGTGCTTGGGGCTCAGCCTCTGGATGCAAATCTGCTGAGTCAGTGCCGGCATGAATAAAACTACTTCCTGGCCTTGGTGTTCCAACTCTCTCTGTAAAATCCTGCCACACTTCTGGTGTGTTGGCCGGGACGGGAGGTGGAGACTGTGTTATCACTTCCCTTATCACAGGGGTGTGACCTCCAGGGTATCAGAAGAGGTGCTCTCGCCTGACAAGTGGTACACTTGATTTGTAAGGGACTAGCCCTCCTGGCATGCTGAGGGAAGGACCTCAGGAGCTCAAAGGAGCCTCCGGTGAGGCCCAGCAACCAGTCAAGGGAGGCACGCCTGTCAGGTTGGTAAGAACCTGGGTTCGATTTGTGTAGACCTGCCCCAAGAGGCAGAAGGGAAGCCTGATTACCTCCCAGAGTTGCCCAAGTAGTCCACAGGGAGACAAAACCATTACTCTAAGGCACTGAATGGCAGGTTGGAGACATTGTGTGAATGTGAGTGAACAAGATGCCACTTAGTGGCAAAGTGAGTGCTGTAACCCTGATTTGGTTTCAGTGGTGACCTTCACACAGCTAAATGGTGGGAATCAATTCAGAGGCCAGTGGTGACCTTCATATGGCTAAACAGTGGGAGTAAATCCTGTATTGGGACTGAAACCTGGTTGTGGGGTTATACAGACTCACCCACTGCCAAGAAGGCACCTGAAATATCTCCTATAGTGGGAGTACAGCACTCTGTGTTGAAACCTGGTCAGGGGTTATACTGACTCACCTATTGCCAGAAGGCACCTGAACTATCCCTGCAAGGGGTACAGCTAGAGAAGGGCGAAGCAGTTGTCCAATCCTCTTCCCCTCCCCCCATTCCTTCCTGCCCTGTATGTGATTATCATCTTTTAGTGGGAGAAAATGGATGGCAATCAAAGTAAGCTAACCCCCTTAGAATGCATGGTAAAGAATTTCAAAAAGGGATACTCAGGGAATTATGGTAATAAGCTAACTCCCAAAAAGCTTCGGACCCTCTGTGAAGTAGATTGACCTTCAATTGGAGTGGGGTGACTGTCTGGGGGGGTCACTAGATGAGAAACTAGTTAGTTGGGTGTTTTACATCATTGTGGGATCCAGGCCACCCAGACCAGTTTCCCTGCATTGACTGTTGGCAAGATATAGTCCTCTCTCACCCACCTTGGATAAAAGTCTGTCTAGAAAACAGCTATAGAATAATGTTGGCCCAAGGAACAGCTCCCTCAAGGAGCTGACCACAGTCAAAAAAACCCTTTCTGTCTGAGGAACCTGAAGAGACCCCCCCCCACCTTGTGTGTTCCCCTCATTGCCAACCACACCCCCTGCAATTGCTACAGCAGAAGCCACATCAGAAGCTGGCCACAGCTCAGAATCCACCCTTTCCCCAAGGTCACCTGAAATGCCCCAGGCAGTAGCTACTCCAGAGCCACCAATGTTAACTCCTTACACACAGGGAAGAAGGTATCATCAAATCTTTGATGACAGTCCCCCTCCCCATGGATGTCAAGAGGTTTTCCAACCACTGTTAAGGAAAACTAGAAGCCCCTATACTACAATCTAGATGACCAAATACAAGGGGGGCAATGTACTTTTATATATCAGCCTTTTACCACCACTGACCTTCTGAACTGGAAACATCATAACCCCTCATATCCTGAGAAGCCTCAGACCATGATTGATCTCATGCAGTCCGTCATTCAGACACACAAGCCAACTTGGACTGATTGCCACCAACTCCTCTTAACTTTCTTTAACACTGAAAGATGTCGCCGCATTATTCAGGCTGCTTTAAAATGGTTAGAGGAGCATGCACCTGAAGGAACACTGAACTCACAAGCATATGCCCAAAGTCATTTCTTCGAGAAAAACCCCCAATGGGACCCTAATAATGACCATGAATTTCAAATGCTTGAGCGTTATCAAGAAGCCCTTTTGGATAATATGAAGGAAGGAGGGGGAAAGGCCATAAATATGAATAAAACCTCAGAGGTGCTCCAAGACCCCGAAGAGAGCCCCAGCCAGTTTTATGAGAAACACTGCGAAGTGTTCCATCTTTACACTCCCTTCAACCCAGAGGCAGCTGAAAATCAGCAAATGATTAATGCAGCCTTTATGGACCAAGCTCAGGGAGACAGTCAGTGAAAATTACGGAAGTTAGAGGGCTTTGCTGGGATGAATGCTAGCCAGCTGATAGAGGTCACGACAAAGATATTTGTTAATCAAGATCAAGAGGCCCGAAGGGAGGCAGATTGGAAAATGAAAAAGAAAGTAGACTTGCTTGCTGCTGTTTTGTCAGAGTGACACACCCAGGAAGCTGCCCCACCAGGCCAAGGCCAAGGCCAGGGCCCCTGAGGCCGAGGCATCAGGAAGGCCAGCAAGCAGGGCCACCAGCCAGTGATGGATTGGGGTGGAACCAATGTGCTCACTGTTTGGGGGAGGGGAACTGGAAAAATGAATGTCCAGAGCCAGAAAATTTCCGTCCGGCTCCTCCAGGAAGAGAGAGAGGTTAACTGGTTCAGGGACAGCACCAACTTGTGCCCCAACCTTAAGTCACCCCCGAGAATCATTTTGTCAGTTTATTTGCCATGGGAGACTATGGGAAAGACGAGGAAAGATCAGGCTCCATTTTACTAGGCCCCTGGGAGCCTGTGGTCTGAATGACTGTGGGATCTGGGCCCTTGACTTCGTGGTAGATACCGAGGTAGAACATTCTGTAGTAACTCAGCCTGTGCACCCTCTTTCACCAAGACAAGCTAACACTGTGGAAACCACAGGTGGGTGAGCACATGTCCTCTTTTTATAGCCCCAGTGATGTAAAGGGCCATGAAGTTGTCCATGAATTCCTATACCTCTCAGATTGTCCAGTGGCTATAATGAGCCGAGACGTCGTGGGAAAGCCACAAGCCCAAATTACCTTCTACTCCAATGGCCAGGCAGCTTTGTCCCTGGGTATTCCTGAAGCAAAAATCATAACTCTTGCAGTCCCCCGAGGGGAAGAGCGGCATGGCAAGAACCTGAACTTCCCTTCAAGATGCCCGGGGTATGGGTTGAGGATAATTCCCCTGAACTGGTCCGGAACATACCCCCAGTGGTAATAGAGCCAAAGTCGAGGGTTGTGCCATCCATCAGAAGGAGTATTTCATCCCTTTCAAAGTGCATGTTGGAATCCAAAGGCAACTGGAGAGACTGTTAAAATACAGAATCCTCTGGCCCTGTCAGTCATCCTGTAATATGCCACTATTGCCAGTTCAGAAATAGGGGACAGATGATTACAAGCCGGTTCAAGACTTATGGGTAGTAAATCAAGCCACTATTACTTTATACCCAGTGGTCTCCAACCCCTACACTCTCCTAAGTCTAATCTCTGCTGAAGCTGCCATCTTTACCTGTTTAGACCTCAAAGATGCTTTCTTTGAATCTGCTTGACTCCTCAAAGTCAGCTGATTTTTGCTTTTCAGAGGAAAAATCCTGATAATGGCAATAAAAGCCAATTAACTTGGACTAGACTGCCACAGAGTTTCAAAAATTGCCCAACTATTTTTGGTACAGCACTAGACTCTGACTTAAAGGCCTTCCCAGCAGATGTGTGTGGCTGTACACTGCTCCAATATGTGGACAATCTGCAGCTGGCTGGGAAACATGGGAGGACAGTAAGAATGGAATGCAGCAGCTCCTTACTTTCCTATGGAAAAACGGCTACAAAGTTTCAAAGAAGGTAAAATATCTTGGTTTCCATTTATCCCAGGGGCAACATCAGCTCGGCATGAAAAGAAAGCAAGCTGTTTGCTCGAGTCCAATTCCAACTATCAGACATCAGGTTCAAGAATTTCTTGGGGTCACACTGTTTTGTAGAATTTGGATATCTAACTTTTCACTGCTAGCAAAGCCCCTCTATGAAGCCACAAAGTGGGGAGAACGAAAGCCTATGCTATGGGAGCAAGCACAAAAGAAAGTTTTCAAGAAAATTAAGCAAGCCCTTGTTAGTGCACCTAACCTGGGGCTCCCTGACATATCTAAGCAGTTTTTCCTGTACATGCATGAATGTACTAGAGTGGGGGTAGGGATCTTCACCCAAATGCTAGGGTCATGGCATTGCCCAGTAGCATACCTCTCCAAGCAGCTTGACTCTGTTGCTCGAGGCTGGCTGCCTTGCCTACAAGCACTCACTGCCAGCCTTTCTAGTGGCAGAGGCTGACAAATTGACTATGGGACAAGAACTAAAGGTCTGGGTGTCACACTCAGTGTTAACATTAATGGAATATAAAGTGCAAAACAGGTTGAATAACATTCTAATGGTTAAATACCAGGATATGTTATGTGAGAATCCATGCATACACTTGGAAGTGGTGCGGACTCTCAATCTTGCAACCTTGCTGCCTTCTGATCTGGGACAGTGCTGTCATGATTGTATCGAGATCATGGGCAAGGTGTTCTCCAGTCACCCTGACTTGACAGACCAGTCTCTCAGGGATCCCAATGTGGAATATTTCACCGATGGCAGCAGCTTCATAAGGGAGGGAGAACGGTTTGCAGGATACTCTGTAGTAACCCTGCAGTCCATCATCAAGGCAAAACCTCTACCAAAAGGGACTTCACCACAAAAGGCAGAATTAATTGCACTAACCCAAGTCCTCCATCTAGCGGCAGGAATAAATGTCAACATATAAAATGACTCTCAATATGCCTTCACCACTCTCCATGCACACAAGACTTTATATAAAGAGAAGAGCTTAATAAACTCAGGAAGCAAGGACATAAAATATGGTAAAGAAATTAATTAACTCTTAGATGCTGTATGGGCCCCTAAAAAGGTAGCAGTCATGCATTGCTGGGGATGCCAGAGAGGAAACACGATGGTTTCTCAAGGAAACCCAAAAGAGAACCAGGAGACAAAGCTTATGGCCTCCCAAGGAACAATGGAGCAACGACCTTGGCCACTGCATTGTTCCCAAGTCCCTTGGCAGAATAGGACCCTAACTATTTACAGCATGATCAAACTTGTTTCAAAACTGAAGTTGGGAATTATCTGCCGGGTGGTTGGTGGAAATTTAAAAATGGGTGAATTGCTGTCCCTGAGGCTTTGGCCCCAACCTTTGTCAAGCATTTTTATCAAGAAACACACAAGGGCCAGACAGCTCTCAAGACTACATTAGGTCAGCACTTCTATGTTCCCCGACTCTCCAGTATAGCCAGCAATGTGAAGTATGTGCCTGAAATAATCCGCAGCAGGGGCCTAAGATCTTTCTGGGAGTATAGAGTATTGGAGGGGCCCCATTTGAAAACATAGTTGTGGACTTTACTGAGCTGTCCTGGGTCTGAGACTGTAAATATCTGTTAGTTTTTGTGTGTACTTTCTCGGGTTGGGTAGAGGCGTTTCCTACCCGCACTGAAAAAGCACATGAAGTGGCATGTTGGCTTCTAAAAGAAATCATTCTCCAATTCAGAATCTCAGTCACTGTAGGATCAGACAATGGACCGGCATATGTGGCTGAGGTAATACAATCAGTGGCAGGGGCCTTAGAAATCAGATGGAAATTATACACTGCCTATTGCCCCCAGAGTTCTGGAAAAGTGAAACAAATGAACCATACTCTAAAACTACAACTGAGTTAACTGTGTCAGAAAACTCACTTGCGATGGGACCAGTTGTTGCCAATTGCTTTGCTAAGAATCAGGCCTAACCCCACTAAGCAGACAGGCATTTCCCCTTTTAAAATTTGTTATGGGCACCCCCCCATTATTAAAGATATAAAAGGAGATTTAAAGAAGGTGGGTAATCTCACTCTAATACAGCAAGTGCAGGCTCTAGGCTCAGCCCTCGCCACTATACATCATTAGATTATAGAGCGGCTACCTGTGAGCTTAACCACAGATGCTCACCCCTTTAAACCAGGAGATGATGTATGGGTAAAGGAGGGGAACATTCAGCCCCTAAAGCCCCTTTGGAGTGGTCCATTTACTGTTACTTTGTCCACCCCCACTGCAATAAAAGTAGCTGAGGTGGGCCCCTGGATTCATCACAGAAGAGTAAAACCAGCCTTCTGAGACTGGGAGTGCACTGCTAATCCATCAACGCCCGAGAAACTGACTTTCCAAAGAAAACAAGCCAAAGCCCCAGGACCTTAAAGGATTGCAGCCCTGCTTTAATCACTCTGGAAGCAGACTAATCTATGGACAGCAGAAGCTTGAGGAATTGACCATCAAACAAGCAAACAGACTGTGTTTTTAGTGTAATGCAGTGTCATTCCTTGCTATTGTCTGCTGAAATTCTTGCCTGGAGCTTTACTGCAGGTTTGGCATCAGTTGCTCCAGACAACTGGACCCATGGTGAGAGGTTACTATTAGCACTATTTTATCTCTTTTGGCCAGGATGTATAACCATTGTCTGTTGATACTAATCTGGCTCTCCTTTGTAATTTCAAAGCCCCCTGCCTCATGTGACCCCTGTATTTGCACAACCAGGTCGGGTCAAGTAGTTACCTGAAACCTCCTTTACCAGACCCATTTCTCTTTTCAGGGAAATATTTCAGGGACCTGCAGGCATAACAAGACCATCTATTCTATTTGTCAGCAAGAAATCAGTACACCTGTTTCAGCCCACAATACCCCATGAGTGAAGAATGCCTAGAGGTCCATCGCACCAAAGAGAAAGGGTATTTAATTAACCAAACTCTGGTCACTGATACCCACCAAACAGTGTCTGTATTCTTTGATCCTGCCTGGCCATGAATGAAAGTTGGTGGTATGCTGTAACCCACAGTACTGGTACTAAATCATGTGGACGCCTAGCCTGGGAGAGGGAGTATAAGCTCAATGATAAGTAAATATGCAAACAGCCTGCAAATGAAATGTAGTCCCATATTATAGTTTATCTGAATTATTTTGTCCTCACTGGGGCTGTGTATCAAGGGCCACTTGAAGATGGCAAGTTGCTTTCCTTCAAAAGGGTGTTGCTACCTCTAATTGTAAATCAGGAACCTGCAATCCTATTAATTTTACCATCTTTAACCTAGAAAATCCAGGATGTAAGACAGGTAGTCGGTTTGGCCTACATATCCGTGGGCAAGGTCTTGACCCTGGAGCCCAACTATATGACAAAAGAATCACAATCCCACTCCAAGTCTCCTCCCATGGGGTCTTTTACTCCTTTTATTAAGAAATAGAAAGTAGTCCCCCTTCCCTCTCCGTTATGACTAGAAATGTGCTCCTAACCTTGGCAGAATCTATTGCTTAGTCTCTAAAGATCTCCTCTTGTTATGTATGTGGGGGAACAAATACGGGAAATCAATGACCATGGGAAGCTAGAGAACTGGAACCCCATGAACTCCACAGTGAAACAGGGTATCTTAACCCTGCCAATGGAATTTGACTACTTAAAACCTCAATTATAGAAAAAAATTGCCTTGCCCAATGGGAAATGAAGTTTAACACTCCTGTTGAAAGTCTGGCATGCTTAGGCCAAAGGTATTATAACGCTACAATTAGCAAAACTCAGTGGTGGGGGGTCCCCAGACCACCCTGAACCAAATCCTCACCCTTTGTCTAACTTTCCCCACCTCCAACAGGCATGGAATGCTGTTGGCACAAGCATCAAATGGCAGGCCCAAATGGACTGTATTGGATCTGTGGAAAAATAGCCTACACTGTATTTCCTTCAGACTGGACAGGAGTTTGTGTGTTAGGGTCTATTTGGCCCTCCTTTTTCCTACTCCCACTTTCAAAGGGAGAACAGTTGGGGTTCAAATATATAAAACCTGGAACTCCCACAGAAAGCTATGTGTCCTATAAATTGGGAACTGAAAAGATAATGAATGTGCCCCAGAGCATATTATCCAATACTATGGCCCAGATCCCTGGGCACAGTATGGATCTTGGGGCTATCAGACCCCCATCTGCATACTAAACTGTATAATTCAATTACAGGCGGTTGTTGAAATTATAGCAAATAAAATTGCAAAGGCCTTAACATATTAGCCAAACAGTAAACTATGATGCTTAATGTCATTTATCAAAACCACTTACTTTTAGATGACTTGCTTGCTTCTGGATGAGGGGGTTTTGGAAAGTTTAACTAAAGCAACTCCTCCTTACAAATAGGTAAAGGGTCATAGAAGAAATCTCCAACCAAATAAAAAAGCTTGGTCATGTCCCAGTCCAAATCTGGAAAGGTTGGGACCAAAAAAAAACTGTTTGGAGGCTGGTTTTCAACTTTTGGAGGATTTAAAACCCTTGTAGGCATTACACTCATGATGTTGGGAATTTGTCTAATCCCTCCCTCTCTAGCTCCCTTAGTTATAGGGTCTGTCTCCAGCCTCACTGAGGCCATGGTTGAAAGAAAAACAGCAATGCATATGATGCTGTTGTGGAAGTACAAACCCTTAAACCAGAGTGATGCTCTATCACCCTAAAAAGGGATTCGAGCATCAAAGGTGGGGATGAAGCAGGGTTACCTTCCCCCAAGCCTAAAAAGATGAAGGCCTTCCCAGGACAGAGTAGAGTACCCCCACCTAGTACAGCAAGATAAAAGCCTTCCCAGAAGAATGAAATAATTTTTCTAGCACTATAAGATAAGAACTTCTTTGGATGATTCATATTAAAAAGGAATGTAGCCCAAATCTATAGTGCACATGTGTAACTCCGCTGTAATGTTGAGCTATGAAATACCAAATTCACCTATATGTTACTAATATGCAAGCCTTATTGAAGGATAAAGAAGCTAAAATTGTATAAAAGGCAAAGGCTCAGACTTTGAATGCAAATCTGTTGAGCTGGTGCTGGCATGATTAAAAGTGTTTCCTGGTCTTGGTGTCCCGACTCTCTCTGTAAAATCCTGCCACAGAATGAGTGATTTGGAATGAAAAAAAAAAAAAGGGAAGTGATGGAATGTATGGAAACTAAATGCAAAGAACCTAATATGGTAGAGATCTATGCTAAAAAAGAACCTAATATGGTAGAGATCTATGGGAAGAGTAGACATCCAAGAGAAGGGTGAGGGAAAGAATGGAATTTAAGTAAAAAGACAAGGAATGTTACAGTCACCAAAAAGGCAGTAATTTTAAAGGACTTGAGAAGAAAACATGCTGTCAGAATATTTACCAACTGGTTTCTGACGTTCTTCTGAAAAATAACATAGAAAAAATAATGTAAATATTATGAAAAAATAACGCATAAAATTCAATTTTTTCCATTTTTATTTTTAAAATTTGGTTTTTCAGGAAGCAGATAAAGACACAAACATACAAAATCAGTGACTGAGAGCTCACTTTTGTAGAAAATTTGCTATGCAATTAAAAGAAACAGAAACATTGAATTTACTGAAGTGAGGGAAAATGTAAGGACTACTGGTCCTGGTGGTTACCTTTAAAAGTGTTCTTGACCTAATTCAACATTACATAGGCTACTAATAAACAGTTTGTTAGCTTTTGTAATTTCTGTGGCTGATAATAACTATATCCTGTAACTTCTAATTATTGCAACAACCCTGTTGTTTTAAGTCCCCACAAACACTGAATTAGCACTAACTGAACAACTGTGCCTTAAGGAAGTACAAGGGTGGGTTCCTGAGCATCTGTATTCAAAGATTTTTGAATTACTATGTACCCAGATTGAGTCTGAGTTTGCATTTTAACTTATGCTGAGGTGAAGTTTATTTTATCTCGTCATTTGGAAAGAAGAGACACAGCTGGCCGTGATGGCTCAAGCCTGTAATCCCAGCAATTTGGGACAAGGTGAAGGCTTGCCCAAGTTCTTGATTTCAAGAACAGCCTGGTCAACTTGGTGAGACCTCATCTCCACAATAAATTGAAAAAATTAGCCAGGCAAGGTAGCGTGCATCTGTAGGTTTGTGTACTTGGAAGAATGAACCAGAAGGATCGCCTGAGCCAAGGAGGTCCATGCTGGGGTGGTCAGGAACATGCCACTGTACTCCAGCCTGGGCAACACAGTGAGATTTCGACTCAAAAAAAAAGAATTGAGAATTGATTTTAGAAATATCAGTGCTAATGTTTCTTTTTAAAAACAATAGTCTTGATGACTTTGGGCACTATTTAGGCTTCTATTTTTCAGTATGTTTACCTTCATAAGTTCTATGAATGTTATTAAACCTGTACAGTCAATTTTATTTATTTTGTATACACATTGCATCAAGTCATCACAAATCCTGAGTTAGGGAACAGGGAACCACCGCATCTGAGGAAATGTATGGCTATACTCCTGGGTACCACTTTTCACCACATTTCTGTCCACTGATTGCTACATAATATTTACTATGTGCAAGTTTTTATCTTAACTTGTGCTTTAACTTAGGTCAATCATCTGAAGAAAAGAGACATGCGAGATTAATTTTCAGAAAATTGAGGTCTAAATAAAATGACTTGAATATGTCGCAGTTAAAAATTTTTCCACAAGAAACTTAAAATACTAACTTTCACAGAACTATTAATGCAATTTAATGGACATAAAGAATCTGTCATCACTGAATATAACTGGAATGCAAATCAAATAGATCCTAGAGGGGGAAGCTGAATTAAAAGTAAAGATGATAAACTTCAGTTCAAATATATAGCAAGAAAAAAATCATGCAGAAATAAATATTGTTGGAGTTAAGAAGGACAATCTTTGAGTTTAGTAGACAGACGTACAAGAAAGAGATGAAACAGACATAAGTACAGAATAAAATACATTGTTGGGACTTGCCTTTTGCCTGATCATTCTTATCTGAAAACAAAAGGAAGAAAAAAGCAATTCATTGAAATGAAAATAACATAGCAGGAAAGAAACAGAACAGACATTTGAAGCGCTTTTATAGTTTACTTTGTGGTTCAAAGTGATTCGATCTTTGGACAATTTGTAGTCACGTATATCCAAAGGCTATGTGACCAAATATAGGTGATGTATTTTAACAAACTCCTTCCCTAGATGCAAAAGTAACTACACTGGAAAAGATATGATGGATGTTAGAACAGAATTTCCTGTGAGATAAGCAATGGCAATCATTTGTCTTTCAATAGGCCTTCTTTTTCACAATAAAATATAAAGAAGTATGCATACAGAGAGAGGCATATTATCCCTTCACCCATTTAGAAAAAAAAATCAATCATCACTGATTACAACAGAATGGAAATGAAAGTGGTAGCAGTGAGGGGAAAAGAATTACAAGTAAAGGTGGCAGATTTCAGGTCAAATATCACATAATGAGAAAAAGTCATGTAAAATCAAGTGTGTGTTACAGTTAAGGAAAGCAATCTTTGACCTTAGAAGACAGAAGTTCAAGAAGGAGGTGAAATAATAACTAGATATAGAGTGAAATCCAGTATTGAGACTTGCCTTTTTTCTGATTATTCTTATCTAAAAAATAAAAGGTAGAAAAAACAATTAACTAAAAATGAAAATAACATAGCAGGAATGGAAAAGAACAGGAATTAGAAACACTTGTGAAGTTTACTCTGCTGCTCTGATTGACTCATACTTTGGACAATTTGATCCACATATTTCCAAGGTCATTTCACCAAACATAAGGAGTGTTGTTTTACCTGCTCTACCCCCAGATGCAAACACAACTAAATTGAAAAAGACAATGTGAGAGTAGTTAGAATAGGACTTCCTATGAGAAAAACAATGGCAATTATTTGTCTTTCTTTGCCTTTCTTTTTCCACAATAAAATGCATACAAGCTTGCAAACAGGAGAGGTTACTGAAAATTAATGAAGAAACAGTAAAAGCACCCATATGTCCACAGCTCTATCTGTAGCACTCAAATTATGAAAACTGTTATACTCTATTGAGGAGATATAGCCTTGGTGACATTCCTTCTGAAAACAAAAATGTAACTGAAAAACAGCATTAGTAGTAAAGAATGTTGAGCATTTTAATCATCATAGAAAGACAAATCAAACTACAATAAGATATCATCTCACCACAGTTAAAATGGCTTTATCAAAAAGACATGTGATAACAAATGCTGGCAAGGATGTGGAGAAGGGGGAGCAAGCACTCATACACAGTTGGTGGGAATGTAAATTAGTACAGGCAGGATGGGGAACAGTTTGGAAAATTTTCAAAAAGCTAAAAATAGAACTACCATATGATCCAATAATCCCTTTGCTGTATATATACAACATAAAGAAATCAGTATATTAAAGACATAAATTCATTTCCATGTGTAATGCAACATTATTCACAAGGGCCAAAATATAGAATCAACTTGTATCCATCAATGAATGCATGGATTAAACAAAATGTGGCACATGCACAAGGGAATACTAACCAGGCATGGAATGGAATCCTATCATTAACAACAACATGGATGGAACTGGAGAATATCTAATGGTAAGTGAAATAAGGCAAGCACAGAAAGACAAATATCACATGTTCCCACACATATGTGGGAGCTAAAAAAAAATTGACTCATGTAGATAGAGAATAGAATGATGGTTATGAGAGACCAGAAAAGGTAGTTCGATGGGGGATAAAGAGGGGATGGTTAATGGATATAAAAATACAGTTCAAGAGATGAATAAGACCAAGCGTTCAGTATCACAATAGGGCAATGATAGGCAAACAATAATTTATTGTGTATTTTAAAATAGCCAAAATAGTAAAATTGGAAAAGTCCTAACACAAAGAAATGATAATGTTGAAGTGATGGAATCACAATAATCTTAATTTAATCACCACGCATTGTATGTCTATATCAAACCTCACATTTGCCCCATAAATATATACAACTATTGTGTATGCATAAGAATTAAAAATAAAAAGGATTTAAAAATAAGAAAAAGGAATGGATATGATAAAACTTTTATTATTTTAATCTTAATGAAATATTTTAATGTCTCCTAGTGCTTCATTTCATTCACATAAAGCTTCAAAATTAAGACATATGTTATTAATGACCATTCATTAAAATAATTCCTGTAAATGGGAAAAAGAATTGCATTTTTAAAGTACATTAATGTGTCAATAAAATGCAACCAGAAGAAGTTTACTACATTTGAAAAGAAATGTGTGCGTGTGTGTGTGTACATATATATATATACTTATATGTGTGTGAATTTGGGCAATTTAATTAAAAGCATTAGATACCACCTGAATTTTGAAAAATTTTTGACCAAACAATGGAGCAAAAACCTTTTCATTATGATTGTAGTCTTCTGAAGATCTGGTGCAGTACATATTGCATAGTAAAGGTCTATGAGAAAAGATAGATGGTAGGGAAAGAGAATGCAGAGAGTTCATATAGAAAAAGTCTTTATTTAAAAATTGTAAGAGTAGACATTCAGGAGAAGGAAGATACCACAAACAACATACACATACAGAGGTATACAATGCTAAAGACCCAAGAAAAGCATACACTTAGGGAGTTATGGGTTCAAAAGATTGTCAGAGAAGTTTTACCAAACATGGCCTTCAGTTCATCTGAAACAGAAATGGAAAATTTTATTGTAAACATTGTGAAAAGAAATACAAAGAATAGTCAAATTTACTGAACAATTTAAAAGTAATATAAAACCCATTAGGATGCAGATGAACATACACAGACACACACACATACTGATGCATGCAAGCACATACACGCATGCACCAATAATAACTGAAAACTACCTTTTGTCTAAAGAATAATGTTCAGAAATTAAAAGGAGAAAATGAGTAAATTAGGGAACTGAGGAAGTACTTTAGGAAAATTCTTCCTGGTGCTTACCTTTTGAAAATGTTCTTGAGTCATTTTTACACTATGTGGATTTTTACTGTTAAGTTTGTTTATGAGTTATTTGAATATACAAATGCAAATACCTCAAATCTGTTATTACTATAGCTATGTGGTATAAAGTAACACAATAACTGAAATACAGAATACTAACAACTCCATCTAGAGTCAGTTTTCTGGATGTTTTTAGTAACATTTTGACAAATGATGCATACATAATTTGTATAATGTCACTTTCTGTTTCTATCATACTTACATGAAAGTCATCTGAATTAAAATCATATGAAAGGTAGGGAAATGAAATATTAAATGGCAGAGAAGACACTTCTAAATCAAATGCCCTGGATGAATATATATACCTTGCACAGAACTATTATCAGGCACTTTGAAAATGGCAAACATGCCATGATACAAAATTAATCAAATTTACTAGATAATTAATCTGCCTACATCGATTGAAGCAAAGATGCATTGATACTGAACATTGAATAGCAAATGAAAATACCCAGCTTCAGGCAAAAAAAAAAAAGAGTAAAAAGATAAAATCATGTGAAAATATGTGTAAGCTTGAGCTGAATACACTAAACTTTGATAACTGAAGATAAAGGTCCCAGCAGTATATGAAACAATGAGAAGGTCGACATTAAAATATGCTAATGAGACTTGTCTTTTCTCTGTTCATACTGTCCATGCGATGAAAGGAGGGATCGATTCATTGAAAATGAGAGCATAATATCAGGAAGGGATGATCACAAAAATTTGAAAGCACTTCCATAGTTTTCTCTTTGGTTCAAAGTGACCCAAATTTTTGAGAGTTTGAACCACTGGTTCAAAGGCTATTACCATGAGAGGTAATGTTGCTTTAATTCCATATAGCCTAAACACTAAAAGAGGTAGAATAGGGCTTCCTCCAGGATAAACAGTATCATTCAACATACTTGCATTGAACTCCAGTCATTTGCAGAATACCATGCAAACAAATAACTATACATAAGGGAAGTACTCAAATTATATGAAAAAGCAAAAAGGGCTTATTTATTCAATACTCTCTAGCAGTAGTCATAGGAATTCTGCTACATATATTAAAGAGATATATTTCTATATTGCATTTCCTTTAAAAATAAAAGTATAATTTAAAAATATCATTAAAATGCTAATTTTTAATAACTATATCAGTATTATTGAAAAAATATTTTGGCAACATTCTATTATAAATGCTTCTTTAGTCACTGACATAAAAATATTCAGATCTGACAAACATACTATCATTGAACTTTTCTTGAGTCAAAAATAAAGCTTAGAAATAATAAAAATTTGAAGTTTAAAAAATGAAGACAGAAAATTAAATAAATATTTGTACACATGGCACTTGCATAATATGTTCAAGTTCAGTGGAAGAATGAGCTTCAAGTTCACACCTGACTGATAAATGACATAAAAATTTGTGCAGTCATTGAAAACATGTTGAATGGAAAGCATCATTCATCAAGTTTGAAATATTCTCTTATCAATTATGCATCAGGGAAGTATCAATTAGTTCGTAAAGGACACTGGAACTTGTTAGAAACAGAGTTCCTAAACTTGAATTTTTCACAGTGTACATAAAATGAAAACTATGTGTCTGTTGCCACCAAACCCTTTGTTTCACCAACTTCCTAGTGAAATTGTGACAAGGCTCTGTAAGACAGAAGAAGCAAATATTTCTGGAGAATGAGAGATTTGGAGTGAAAAAAAATGGGAAGGGATGGAATGTATGGAAACTAAATGCAAAGAGCCTAATATGGGAAAGATCTATATTAAAAAACATAGGGTGGGAAGCATAGACTTCCAGTAGGGTGAGACAAAGGATGGGTTGTAAGTAAAAAGACAAGGAATGTTACAGTCACCAAGAAGGCAGTCAATTTAAAGGATTTGAGGAAAAAAAATGCTATCGGAATATTTACCAAATGATTTCTCACGTTCTTCTGAAAAATAAAGTAGAAAAATCAATGTAAATATTATGAAAAAACAACTCGCATAAAATCCTCTTTTTTCAATTTTTATTTTTAAATTCAGTCTCCCAGGAAGCAGATACAGACACAAACACACAACATTAGTGACTGAGAGCTCACTTTTGTAGAAAATCCTCTACTCAAACAAAAACACTGAATTTACTGAAGTGAGGGAAAATTTAAGAACTATTTGTCCTGGTGGTTACCTTTAAAAATTTTCTTGACCTAATTTGACACTATGTAGGCTACTAGTATGCAGTTTGTTAGGTTTGGTAATTTCTGTGACTAATAATAACTATATCCTGTATCTTCTAATTATTGCAACAGTCCTGTTGTTTTAAGTCCCCACAAACACTGAATTAGCACTAACTGAACAACTGTGCCTTAAGTACAAGGGTGGGTTCCAGAGCATCTGCATTCAAACATTTTGAATTGCTATGTAACCAGATTGCTTATGAGTTTGCATTTTAACTTATGCTGAAGTGAAGTTTATTTTATTACAGTCACTTGAAAGGAAGAGACACAAGCTATTACTTTGCAGAGAAGGAAGCTCTGAATCAAATGATCCGAGCCTTCTTGAAAACAAACTTCCAGGCCAGCTACAGTGGCACAAGTCTGTAATCTCTGCAATGTGGAAGGTGGCAGCAAGAGGATTGCCTGAGCCCATGGGTTCAAGAACAGCCTGGGCAACATAGCAAGACCTCGTGTTACAATAAATCAGAAAATTAGCTGGTCATGGTGGCCTGTAGTTCCAGTTACTTTGAAGAATGGAGGGAGAAGGATCACCTGAGACCAGTTGTCGAGACTGTGGTGGCCGTGAGCATGCCACTGCATTCCTGTCTGGGCGACAGAGTGAGACTCCGATGCAAAAAAAAAAACTTCCAAATCCAAAACTCAAAATTTCAAGCTTCACCAATATTATTGATTAAATTTATTTGCTCCAAAGATTCTGTGTTCATTGAGTGTATTTCCAATGCAAGTTTTAGACATTAATGGGAGATATTGAATTACAAGTAAAAATGCTAAACTTCAGTTTGAAAGGCAAGATAAGAAGAAAAAATAACATAAAAATATGTGTCTTGGAGATGAGGAATATGATGACTGAGCTTTAGAAACATAAGTACAATAAACAAAAGAAACAATAATTAGATACAGAATGAAATACATTATTGGGACTTGCCTATGACTCCTTTCGTATCTTTCATATCTGAAAAATAAAAGAAACAAGGAACCAGGGTATTCAAAATGAAGAAAGATATCAAGAATAAAGAAGAACTAAAATTTACAACCTTTCATATTTTATTTGGTGGTTCAAATTTACCCATATTTTTGGAAACTGAAACAATTCTGTTTTCCAAGGATATTTCAGTAACCAGAGGCAATGTTGTTTACAGCATCCACCCTCAACTTGTTGCAAAAGAAAATGTGGTAGAAATCAGCACCAGTAGATTAACAGAATAGAAATTTCTATAGGATGTCTGATATCAATCATTTGTCTTTTTTTCCTTCTCTTTTTTCCAGAATAAAATGCAAATAAATATACCTTTATGAGAACTTGATTTAAATTATTCAACATAAACACAGTAAAAGCACCATATGGAGTAGTACTCAGGTTAAACATTTGACATATTTTGAAGAGATATTTAGGAAATTACATTACCTTTGAAAAAAATGTTTAATAAAAATGTCATCTAAAAATGATGATGTTAAACTTTCCATGATTATGACAGGGGCTTATAAAAAATATTTTAGGAATACTGTAGAACAATAACTTCTCATTTTGTATGCAAATTTCAAAATTGAGACATATACTAACAATGACCTTAAAAAATATATTAATTCTATAGCATTTAAAAAGAATTACACTTTAAGAATTTAAGAATTTTGTCATTAAAAATACAAAAAAATGTTTTTACTATGGCTGGAAAGACATAAAGTCAGAAAAAAATGCAATTTTTATACCTGAAAACATTTAGTAAATATAATAAAAGGCTATAGACGAATAAGTCAAAATATCATAAATGATCAAAGAATAGCATCGGAATGGATACACTATCTGTCCAGACAACAGAGGGAGAAACTTATTTCAGCATGTGTGGTGTCTTTTTACATTTCACAAAGTTTGAGGAAATATCAATTGTAATGGCCCCTTGAAACTGGAACATGACAGAGGTCCTAAATCAATAAACATTTTTTAAAAAAATAGAATGGGATACATATGCCATTCATCCTAAATCCCTCATCTTAGGAAATTCAGAATAAAACTAGGCAAGTATCAGGAACACAGAAAAAGCTGATATTACAGAGAGTAGCAGGTATGGACTGAAAAAAAGTGGAAAGAATGAAATGTGGGAAAACAGAAATGAAGAGAAGTTAGCAAGGTGTATATATACCACATTTTCATTACCCATTAATCAGTTGATAGTCATTTAGGTTAATTCTGCATCTTTGCAATTGTGAATTGTGCTGTGATGAATATACAGAAACAGAAAACCAAACACCACATGTTCTCACTCATATGTGGTAGTTAAATGGTCACAGATGGAAATAATAGACCCTAGGAACATCAATGTGTGGAGAGAGAGAGAGGCTGGTTAGGATTCAGAAACTATTACCGGGCACAATGTTGCACTGAGGATGGGCTATTTGAGATTCAATCCCCACCACTGTACAATATGTTCATGAAAAGAATGTGCCTGTGTACTCCCTAAATGTAAAATTTTAAAAAAAGAAGAGATGTTAAATTTTGTTGTTGTTGTTGCTTTTGTTTTTAGAAAGCAAGATCCATTGAGAAGTCAGAAAAGCTGCCACAGTGGAAGGGGACCCGAGGGAGTTGTTGGTGTTAAACTTTTAATGACCATATAAATGTTGCAAGAAACAGCCTTTTGGTAACATCCTAGGGGAAATACTTCTCATGCTCCTCTCGTAAATAAAATTCAGAATTAAGATATAGATTATCATTGAACTTCATTTAAGAAATAAAATCCTTCTGAAAACATGAAAGAAAGTTCAGATTGTCAAAATGATAGTTGTGCCCATAAAATGTGAAAGAAAAAAGTAAACTATGATTGGAAAGAACAAAAAACAGCCTGGAATAATATTGTATCATATTTGTATCCTAGGAAACACTTGGATAACATTTTCAAAAATAGTTGAATAATGAACATCAAATTCACACTTAAGCAATGAATAATATCAGAATTTCCACATCTTTTGAAGAGATGATGCCTAGAAAACTTCCTTTAGCAAAATGCAAGCTTCTCTAACCTCTTAAGGTTTGGAGAATATCAAGGACATAGTAATGGGTACTTGAAGTGGAAGTAACATAACAGAGGGCATGCCATTGGATTTGTTTTTCTGAAATATACTTGGTATTATCACCATGAACCTAGCAACCTAAGTCTTTTATCTCACCAATGTCTAGTGAAACTATGACAAGAGTAGTGACAGATGGTCTATGTTTGGAAATTTTTCAGAAATATTTATAACAAGGGAACCATGTACCTATCAGTCTAATGCTCTTCATCTCACCAACTTCTTAGTGAAACTATCTCAAGTCTCTGGAAAGCAGAAGAAGCCAGTGAAAAAGTGATATAGAATGACAAAAGAAGGAATGGAAATCTATGGAAGTAGGGACACTGAATGGGATAGAAGCTAATATGGCATAAATGCAAAACCAATAAATTGAAGTGAGAAGATTAAACATCCAAGAGAATGGAAAAAAAGAATGACTCAGAGATAAAAGGCATGGAAGCATTAAGACACGAAAAAAGCAATAATTTTAAAGGATTTTTGAAATAATAAATTTTCAGAATATTTACTGATTTTTTGGAGTTTTTCTAAGAATAAAATGGAAAGATCAATGGAAAAATCGTGGGGGGAAAGAAATAAAATAAAGCATTGAAAATTTTTTTGTAAAATGAAACTAGTCATCAAAATAATAGTTGTGCCAATAAAATGTGGGGGAAAAACTTAGTATGGTGAGAAAGAAAAACAGTCAGGAATAATCTTATACCATACATGTGTCCATGAGAACAATCGGGTAATATGGTAAAAGGTAGTTGAAGAATGGCAGATAAACCACAAATGCACACACAAAGAACACATTGGGTGCCAACACACACACACGTTCACATACACACACACACACACACACACACACACACACATTACAAGCATTGTGGCTGAAAGCTCTTTGTTCCAGATATGAAAATAAATTAAAATGGTGAATTTACCAAACTGTGAAAAAAAAAATGAGAAATTTCCGTGGTTATCATTTAATATTATTCTTCATTTCTTTAAACATTATTTAGACTTTTTTTTTGGTCTTTAAGCTTTAATAAGTTATTTGGTGCCACTAAATGTATAGGGTTAATTATTATAATTGCAATAAGTATGTTTTATACAGTAGTAATAAACGTCATATTAGAAAATACCGAAATGCTGCTTCTAGAAAAAATACAGGGTTAGTCTGCTGGGTCACACTACTCACAAGAATTTTATCAACCTATGAATACCTAACCTTGTATTATGTAAGATTCCATTATAACTCATCCATAAATGTGACTCATAAGTAAATACTATGAAGAATGAAGTATTCAATGGCAGTGAAGAAGCTCTCTATTAAATGACCACAGCATATCTTTGACAGAAGTTATATTTATCAGTCACTTTGAAAATGCCAAATTATTGAGCTATACGGTTAGTAAAATTTACTGGATAGAAAGGTTTATTTACATTATTGAAACAACAGGGAAAATGTTTAAAAATGCACTAAGTGGAAAGTGAATAACAAATGAAGATGGTAAACTGGCTTTGAAAAATTAGAAAATGAAATTTAAAAATCTGAAAAATAAAAGAATCAGTTCATTCAAGACAAAGGCACAATATCAGGAGGTTTATATTAACTAAATCCCATTAGAGGGAGTAATAGATCCCATTAAGGTAGGATATCAATTAAATGACTTAAGACTTCTTAGAGAAAATCTGTACATCAAAACTTTAAAAGTAACAAAATGTCACAGATATATTGTTAATAAAATATGTGTCCTCATTTATCACAACACAGGGGCATGCAGAAAAGATAATATTGGGATAGGAAAAGAATAGTGTAAAAATAAGTGTGTGTGTTAGAATTGAGGAAAACGATCACTGAGCTTTGAAAGCAAAGATACAAGAAATAGATGAACAATGATTGGTACTGAGTGATTACATTATTGGAACATAACTATTTTATGAACACTCGTCTGAAATATAGATATAAAAAATAAAAACAAATTTATTAAAAATGGATGATCAGTGTCAGTAATAAGGATGACAAAAATGTATCACTTTTTTGTATTTAACTCTGGTTCAAATTAAGCAGTATTTCTGAGAATTGGAAGAATATGTTTCCCAGAGACAATTCAGCTATCAGACCCAATAAAACATCATGGTTGGACTTCTGTACACGGCTTAAGGCAAGGGGAGTTAAGAAAGGAAATCATGCCATGAGAAAACATAAAAAAAGAATTTCTATAGAATAAAATATATTGGTCTTGGCCCTTCTTTTGTCCTATCCTTTGTTTCAGAATAAAAAGCATGAACATTTGAGAAAGTTACTTGAAATTTTTTTTTAAAGTACACAGAAAAAGGATCCATCTGTTCAAAATGTTATCTTTCTTAAGCAGTGATCATATAAAGTTCTTGGCATAAATGGGAGGTAAATTTCAAAATTACATTCCATATCTAAAAAAAATTTGAAAAATATTATTAGAAAATGAGAATATTAGACTTTTAATAATTGTATTAGAATTTTATGCAAAAAATATTTTAGAAAATCCTAGGATGATAGCTTCTCATATCAAACACAGACATTTTCAATAATGAGAGACATCTTCTCAACGCCCTTTGCTGAAGATATAAAATCCTTCTACAATATTTAAAAACTGTGTTTTGCAAACTCAATAAGTATCTCAATAATTAAGCCAAAAATAACACCGTAACAAAATACAGTTAGAAAATGATATTTAAATCCTAGTGTACCAAAAATATTTAGTAAATGTGATAATGGCAGTGAAAAAGTGACTCTCAAGCTCAATATTAACCAAAGATTGACATCTGAATTTATGTAGTGCTTGTCAGGACAGTGGAGTGAGAAACTTCATCAGCATGTTTTGAGTCTTCTCTTATTTCATAAGGTTTGGGAAACTAACCATTGCATAATAAGGGCCCCTTTAATTTATTATATGTAATAGATGTCCAAAGTTAATGAACCTTAGGAAATATATATAAAATGGAAACCAGTATTTATCGGCCCAATTCCTCTCACCTCACAAAAATTATGGTAAAACTATGTTAATCTCTGGGGAAAAAGAAGAAGCCAATATTACCAGGGAAGAGAATGCAAGAAAAGAAAAAAATGGAAAAAAATGGAAGTTAGGATAACAGAAATGAAGAAAAGTTAATATAGGAGGAGTTTACATTCAAAATCTGGATAGGAAAGAGTAGACATCCGGGAGACAGGTGAGCCAACAGATGGCCTATGGATAACAAGACAGGGTATTTTTAAAACACCGAGAAAGTGGTCATTTAAGGGGGTTAGCAATAAAGTGTTGCTAGAGAAAATTTACCATGTTTTTGTACCAGACTATCTGAAATGCAAAATTGAGAGATTATTGCATATATTATGGAAACTTTACAAAACTTCAAATTTATTGTAAAATTTGAATGTAATGTTAAATCTACTGAGAGGCAGTTAAATACACAGACACACACACACACACACACACACACACACACACACACACACACAGAGTCAACAATGCCCCTCCCCACCCACTCACGCACTAACAGTGCTCGATAAAAGCTGCCTTTTGCCCAGAAAATAGTGTTCAGAAAGGAAAAGGGGGTAATGAGTATGTAACTTAATTCAGGAAAATATTTTATAACTATTAGTTCTGGTGGTTGTGTTATGAAAATGGTCTTAATTCATTTTGATATTATTTAGGCTTTTATTCATTTTGATACTATGTGGCTTGTTAGCTTTAAGAAGTTATTTGTATGATACTAAATATGTATGGTCAATTCTTATTATTGTGATCTCTATAGATAGTAGTCACAAACAATGAAGTAGAGAATACTCAACCACTGGTCCTACGGAATATACAGCTTAAGTTAGTTTCTAGTAAATGGCAGTGAAGGGGGTTTTAATTTTTTTTTTTTTTTTTGAGTTAGAGTCTTACTCTGTCACCCAGACTGGAGTGCAGTGGTCACTCCCGGCCACCGCAGCCTCGACCTGCTGGGCTCCGGAGATCCTTCCGCCTCAACCTTCCGAGTAGCCGGAATTTCAGGCATGCGCTACCACGCCCGGCTGATTTTTTGATTTATTGTAGAGATGAGGTCTCGCCAAGTTGCCCAGGCGGGTCTCGAACCCGCGGGCTCAGGCAATCCATTCACCTCAGCCTCCCAAGACGCGGGATTACAGGCTGAGCCACCGAGCCCGACTGGAGGGTCTAAATTAAATGACCTGAGCATATCTTGTACAGAACCAACACAACAAACAGCTTGAAAATACCAAAGCTGCAGTAGTACACAAGTCCCAAATTTTGCCTGTTAGAAAGAGTCTCTCTGCATAGATTGAGATGACAGGAAAAATAGAAGTAATAATAGGAGAACGTAATAACAAATGAACACAGCAAGATTTCAATTGAATAGATAGGTAGCAATAGAATATCATCTGAAAATCGTCTATATATTGGCATGAGGACGATGATCATAAAAGCTGAAGACAGGCCAGGCTCGGTGGCTCAACCTGTAATCTCGCACTTGCTTGTCCCTAGGAGTTGGAGGCTGCAGTGAACTGTGATTGTATCACTGCCCTCTCACGTGGATGATAAAGTGAGACGATGTGCCAACAAAAAACAAAAGCAAAAAAGAAACAAACCCCTAAAATATAGAACATTAAAAAATCATACAAATTCTTTATATACCCGGGTATACTTGTCTAATATAGTTGAGGGCAGTGACAGAGTGAACCTCAGCTCACACTTGGCCAGTGAAATAGCATAATATACACTGGCTTTGAAGAGCAAAGGATGGAGCAGGAACTCATATTGGCAAGTCTGGAGTCTTGTCTTTTCTTGAAAAGCTTGGGGAAGTACTATTGCATAGCAATGAGCACTGACACCAGAATATGTAAATTTAAAAGAAGCTTTCCAGCTAATGTATATTAAATGGCAACCATATGCTTATTCACCTAATTTCATTTCTCTCTCCAACTTAAAAAAGAAACTATGGTAAGCAGCTGGAAGTAGAAGCCAATGTTTGTAAGAAATCAAGGATATGGAATTAAAAATAAGATGGAATTGAAATGAATGGGAAAATTGTGGAAACGGGAAAGAAAAAAACCTTAGTAAAGGCAAAGTCCATAACAACAACAACAACAACAAAAAAGTGAATGAAAAGAGTAGACATGCAGGAGAAGGGAGAGCTAACATATGACATGCACATTAAAAAAATCAAAGTCAGAAAATATGAAAGACACAAAAACAAAAAAAAAAAAATCGTTTAAAATTAGTAGGCCGAACTCAGTGACTCAGCCTGTAATCCCGCGCTTCAGGAGGCCAAGGGGAGTGGATTGCCTGAGCCCGTGAATTCAAGACCCGCCTGGGCAACTTGGCGAGACCTCATCTCTACAATAAATCAAAAAATTAGCCGGGCGTGGCAGCACGCGCCTGTAGTCTGGGCTACTTGGGAGGCTGACTGGAAGGATCACCGGAACCCAGCAGGTGGAGGCTGCAGTGGCCGGGATCGGCCACTGAACTCCAGTCTGAGTGACAGAGTGAGACTCCAACTCAAAAAAAAAAAATTAGTATGGTAGTAAAGGAGTCAGAGAAAATATATCTTTTTTTTCTGAAGTTCATCTTAAAATAAAGTGAAAAGATCATGAAAACATTATTAAAAAATTAAGAAAATTCATATTTATCAAAAAATGTAAATGTAAAACAAAAACAACCAGTATTTAAATATATATCTCTCTCACAGAAAGAGTGGTAAAAATTCACTTATGTTTTCATTAAAATTCTTCATAAAATAAAGGTAGGAAAAAGAAGTAAATGTCCTGACTTGTACCCCACATCTTTATAATAAAATAAGATAAAATAATAATAAAGAAACATTTTAGAAATATTAGGCTTGGGGGTTAATGTGTAAATGTTCTTGCTTTATTTATTATCTAGACTTTTATTATTTCAGCATTACCTTTAATATGTTCTTTGCCATTTGCTGGATACATAAAGTCTTTCCCTATACTGAAGAAGCTAAATATACTTAAAATAGCTAAAATATACCTAAAACATGAAATATAAAATATTATATTTATTTATACAAATGCACAAACAAAGAACACATTGGGTGTTAGCACACACACATGCTTGCACACGCACACACACACACACACACACACACACACTCACACACACACACTGCAAGCACTGTACCTGAAAGCTCTTTTTTTCATGTATGAAAAGAAATTAAAATGGTGAATTTACCAAACTGTAAAAAAAAAAAAATCTGAGAAATGTCTTTGGTTACCATTAAATATTATTCTTCATCCCTTTAAACATTCTTTAGACAATTTTTTTTTTTTTTGGTATTTGAGCTTTAATAAGTTATTTGGTGCCACTAAATATATAGGGTTAATTATTATAATTGCAGCAAGTATGTTTTATAAAGTAGTCATAAACATCATATTAGAAAATACTGAACTGCTGCCTCTAGAAAAAATACAGGGTTAGTCTGCTGGGTCACACTACTCACAAGAATTTTATCAACCTATGAATACCTAACCTTGTATTATGTAAGGTTCCTTTATAATTCATCCATAAATGTGACTCATCATAAGTAAATACTATGAAGAAAGAGAAATGAAGAATATAGTATTCAGTGGCAGTGAAGAGGTTCTCTGTTAACTGATCTGAGCATATCTTTGACAGAAGTTATATATATCAGTCACTTTGAAAATGCCAAATTATTGAGCTATATGGTTAGTAAAATTTACTGCATAGAAAAGTTTATTTACATTATTGAAACAATAGGGAAAATAAAAAATACACTAAGTGGTAATTGAATAACAAATGAAGATAGTAAATTTGTTTTGAAAAATTAGAAAATGAAGTTTAAAAATCTGAAATATAAAAAAAAGAATCAGGTCATTCAAGATGAAGGCACAATATCAGTAGGTTTATATTAACTAAATCACATTAAAGGGAGTAATAGATCACATTAAGGTAAGGTCTCAATCAAATGACCCGAGACTTCTTGGAGAAAATCTGTACATCAAAACTTTAAAAGTAACAAAATGTCACAGATATATTGTTAATAAAATATATGTCCTTATTTATTACAACAAAGGGGCAGTTGGGGTAAGATATGGATCATCTGCACAACAGTGAGCACTCCACTCAGAAGAATGATAGACAACCAATATTAAGAGAAAATTTGCCTAAGTACTCTAGATGTAAAAACCAAGTTCCCTTTCGTCTAATCCTCTTTATTGTACCACACTTATAATTATGATATCATTATTATTTGGAAGATAAATGTAGCTTATATTACATAGAAAATAAAAAATAAGGAAGAGGCTGACTCACATCTGTAATCCAGAGCTTTGGGAGGCTGAGATGGGAGGATGGCTTGAAACCAGGATTTCAAGACCAGCCTGGGCAACATAGCAAACACTCATCTTACAAAAAAAAAAAAAAATTGAAAAAAAATTAGGCTGGGTTTGTTGGTTCAGCCTATAATCCCAGCACTTTGGGAGGCCAAGGTGAGTGGATTGCCTGAGTCTGCATGTTCCAGACCAACCCTAGCAACTTGGCAAGACCTCGTCTCTACAATAAAGTTTTTAAAAAAGTAGCCAGGCAGGGTAGCATACACCTGTAGTTCCAGCTATTTGGAAGGCTGCGGCAGAAAGATCGTGGGAGTCCAGCAGATCGACGCTGGGGTGGTCATGAGTGTGCCACTGCACTCCAATCTGGGTGACAGAGTGAGACTCTAACTAAAAGAAAAAATTAGCTGGCAAGTGGCATGCACTTGTATTCCCAGCTACTCAAGAGGTTGAACCAGGAAGGTCACTCTACTTCCAGTGAGGCAGCAGTGAGCTGTGATTTTTCTACTGCACTTCAGCCTGGGCCACAGAGTAAAACCTTGACTAAACAAAAATAAAAATAAAAATAAAACAGAAGAAAGAAAAGGAAAGAAAGAAAGAGAAGCAAAGCAAAACAAAGCAAAGCAAGAAACAAGAGTGTTTTGGAAAAGAATAGAAATAGAAAAAAGAGTGAGAAATTTCCTTAATGGATGGAAGTGTAAAGTTACCTAGAGGATAGCTTAAAGATGTCAGTTTTGGACCCTGAAACAACTCTGTGTCTTGATTTCAGCCCCTCTTAGCTGCAGACTGGGAAAGTACAGGCAGCGCAGGAACTAACCCAGAGAGTCAACATTAACCCACCCAGAGACCAGGAGGAAGCCATGTCCACCTGGCAACAGGTCTGCCATATGCAAAACCTGAATCACAGTTTTACTTCAGTACCAGACTCACAGATCAAGGTCCTTGAGAAAGCCCAGTCTATGTAGGAACCAGATGGAATTCATGCCTGCTAGAGCCCCTGGTAACAGGCCTGCCAACTGCTGAATACACTGAAGACCCAGTATCAGCCACATGACCAGAATTCAACCCCACTCATCTACAATCTTGAAGGCAATCTCATGCCCAAAGGCCTAATAGGATAGGACTTCAACTTGCTGAAGCTCAGTGTGTAAAGACTAAAGGAGGGAGTTTGTGTTACAAATGCAAATAAACCAATGCAAGGAACACAGAAAACAAAGTATTAGGCAAAAATGACATTACCAAAGAAAATTAAGAAAAATCCAATAACTGACACCAAAGGAATGAAGATATGCAGATTGTTTGGAAAAAATACAATATAATTATCTTTAGAGACCTCAAAGAGATGTGAGAAATTACAGATAGGAAACTAAATAAAATTAGCAGAAGAATTCATGAACAACCTGTGATGTTTGATAATGAAATAGCAACCATAAAAGTAACCAAACTGAATCCTGGAGATAAAAAATACAATGCAGTTCTGACAAACTCAATAGAGAGTTTCAATAGCAGATTTGATAAGGTAGAAGAAACAATTAGTAAATTCTAAGACAGGTCATTTGAAATTAGCTAATTAGAAAACAAAAAAATTAAAAGAATTTTAAAACATAAAACACTTATAGAACACCATCACACATATAAATATATGAATTATGAGAGAACCAACAGAAGAGAAAGAAGGGGCAGAAATGAAGAAGAGATCAAGACATTTCAAGACAAACAAAAATTGAGAGAGTTAATCACCATGAGACCAGCTTTACAAGAAATGCTAATGGGAGTTCTTTGAGTCTAAACAAACAGCAATAAGTTACAACATAATAACATAGAAAAGCATAAAACTCAATGGTAAATACAAAGATAATGCCAAAAAATGTATACATATTGTAAGAAAGAAAGAAAATTGTATTAACATTGTAATAATATATATAGATAACAAAAGATGAATACAAGTCACATTTGACACACTGCTACCATAATTCAACTTCAAAAAGTAGTACATATATAATGTCTTTCAAAATGTGTACACATTTTTTGGCATAACTGATGTGTGTGTGTGTGTGTGTGTGTGTGTGTGTGTGTGTGTGTGTGTGTGTGTGTAAAATCAAACAGAATACTCTAAATACTGTAAAAGTGGTGGTGTGTAATAACTCTTATGAAAGTTAAAAGACAAATGTATTTAAAACAAAAATAGCTATAAGTAGTTGACAGATACATAATATATAGAGATATAAATTGCAAAATTAATATTATAACCATTTGTGTGAGAAATTAAAGTATAGAGTTTTGTATCGCATTGAAGTTAAAGTGTTATCAACTTAAATTAGGATATTATAATTATAAAATGTCATATGCAATTTGTATGGCAACCACAAAGAATAAAATCTCTATTAGATGCATAAAACATAAAGAGAAAGCAATCAATGCATATCACTGAAAAAAGAAAATACAACAAATCACAAAGGAAGATTGGAAAAAAGGATCAAAGGAACTATAAGACAGTGCAAAATTAACAAAATGGCAGTAGTAAATTCTAATTTATTAAGAATCTTTCAGCATAAATGAACTAAAAGAGAAAGAGAGGGAGAGGAGACTCAAATAAAATCAGAAAATATAAAGGAAAAATTATAACATACTGTAGAAATGTGAAGGTTAACAAGAGACCACCAAGAACAATTTTATGCCAACAAATTGGATAGCCAACAAATTGGATAACCTAGAAGAAATAAATTCCTAGAAGCATACAACCAACTAATACTGAATCATGAGGGAATATAAAATCATAACAGAACACAAATAAGATTTAATCAATAATAAAAATAATTTTAAAATATTTCATCAAAGAACTAAGGACCAAAGCAGAGTAAGTCCTGGTTTAATAAAATTACAAATTTTGTAAAAATTGAATATTATTCATTGTATTGTTCATTATCTGGTACTATGTGAAATATATTTTTAAATATTTAAATGTATTTTGATCTAGTAGTGTTAATGGTAAGTTTTATTCACCATGGTATACATAATATATAATTCTATTCTAAAAATAGAATTGTAGAAGGAGAAAATAGAATGGTGGTTTCTAGAGGCTGCATATGAGTGGACAGAAAAACTGGAAACATTGCTCAAAAGGTAAAGTATCAGTTATACAGTAGATATATGTTCTGTTGTTTTATAGCACAGCATGGTACTATAATTATTAATAATGTATTTATTGTATATTTCAAACGAGCTAAAGGAGAAAATGTTACATGTTCTCACCACACAAAAATGATAAATTCTTGAGGTGATAACTATGCTAATTAGATTGTTTGATCATTCCATAATGTATGCATGGAATGTATGGAAGCATCATATTGTACCCCATAAATATATGTAATTGTTATTTGCCAAACAAAACTTAAAAATCAAATAAGATCCAATTATAGGGAAAATAGAATAAAATCTGTAAATCCTGACCTACCCTACCAGCAGGATGATTTTTAGCTCAGTAGTAAGATTATAATCTTCCTGATTTAGAAGAAACTCCCTCAATCACTATTATCAAACACAGTATAATTTTGGAAAGTAGCTTTTACTGCATATTTGAAACTGTTTAATAAAATCAACCTAAAATTACATTAAAAATGGCACTTGTTTAAAATGTATATAGTGTAAAAATAATTTTGACTGCATCTAATATTGTTTGAATCATATGTACAGTCAATTCATTTTCTATACTTTCTGAGATGTCAAAAGTTAAAACAAGACCTCCATTACCACACAAAATATGCACTACATATTTTTTTTAGTTTGAACTACATTATTTTCAAGGTTTCAGTGCATATACTAAAGACATTTTGATGTTTTAAAATTCATTTAATTATGTAACTAAGGAATTTCCACTTAAACTGCAATTTATAGTGGTTAATCTGCAATTTAATGGCATGTTTAAAGGCAGATAACAGAACAACCTAACAGAATTCTATATATTCCCTGTAAATAATAGGGAAGGTGCGTGGCTCACGCCTGTAATCCTAACACTTTGAGAGGCTGAGATGGGAGAATTGTTGATGCCTAGGAGTTTGAGACCAGTCTAGACAATATAGGAGACCTTAGCTTTTCAAAAAAAAATTTGCCAGACATGGTGGTGTGCACCTGTAGGCCCAGCTACTCAAGAGGCTTAAGCAGAAGGATCACCAGAACCCAGAATACCAAGACTGCAGTAAGCCATGGTCCTGCCACTGCATTCCTGCCTGGATGACACAGTGAGATCCCGACTCTAACTAACAAATAAACAAATGACGAACAAAGAAAGACAATGAGTTTACTCAATTAATATATATACTCATGGAGGGATATCAATATATGGGAGTGTCTGTGTGAAAAATTTTTTGAAAAATGAAATACATAACATTTCATTACATATGACTTTTAACCAATGAACATTTGCAATTTCCCCCCAATACAACCATAAATAGTTTTCCAGTAAAGGAAACAAGTGAAGTCTTGAAAATATTTTGGCTATTAATGTAATTGGTTTTTTGGGAGTATATATAATACAATATTTTCTAATTCCTTCTTTCTTATAGCAGCCTATCTCTTGGCTCCTATAATTATCTGCTGCTTCTAAATCTTTTCTTGTCTTTTTAAAAATCTTCTTTACTGTGTCCTCTCATTGGGTAAAACTAAAATTGATTTAAGTCTTAAAAAGTATTTCAAATGAAGTAGACGAAATTTGAAATATTTGGGAAAGCAATAGCAATTTATTGGAGACATAAATATAACAGAGACAAGTTGCTCTACTGATACAACTAGTGCAGATTACATTGTATCGACAAGCACAGTATTCACCAAGTCATGCATTTTTCCACAGGTGTTATTTAATTATTATGCAAAGTAGTCAGTGTGGAAGTGTTGATTTTCAATACTACAAAGTGATTTTTTATTTCTTTTAGAATGTAAATTTCACACTTCTCAAGTGACAATTTCTGGTTTTATTTTTGAAATAAGTCACTTTTTTTGACATACAGAAAAGAACGAACTGAAATGAGAACACTCAAGAAATTTGAATGGTAAGTTTGGAGCAGAAAAAAAAAAGATCCAGATATGCAGGAAGCATATCATTCATGAACAACACACACAAAATGAAGAAAAGAAATGTGGGAAGAGTGATAGCATTATAAAATTACGGCACACTGGAAAAAGAGAGGAAAAAGAATGAGGAGGAAGAAAAACTGACATATGATAGAAGAGATGTTAGTAAGCTAAAATATTCCTTGTAGATATCACATAAGGGAATGAGAAGAAACGAGACGATGGATTGACCAAACCTAAAAGTTACGGATCCAACTCAGAGGTCTTATGCTCCATGGTTCTCTACCTTTATGGTTCAAATTATTTTCTCAGAGACATTAGACATATAGAGTATTGTACACCCACATACACAATTAGCACAGCAAGGAAAAAAAAACTCACCTTCCAGATACTTGCTTTTTGCAGATTGTATTATTATCTGAGCCACTGGCTGAGTCACCAGCTCAGGAAATAGTTTATTTCACTTCTGTCACTTCTGGCCCACAAGAAATTCCCAGCTCTGTTCTAATCTGTGTTGACAGAACCCTGAAAGATCTTCTTGCTCTTACTGTGCGCGCAGAAGAGGACTACTCAGAGCAACCTTCCCAGACCAGAAAGAAACCTCAGTCCCATGAACCAGGTTTGTTTTTCCTGAACTCTGTAGCCAGGCAGAGTATGAAATTAACCCAGGAGCAGGAAAAGAGACTCTGGACTGGGGATCTCGTAGGATCATAAAACAATAATTTAGTTGCAGGGGTTTATTTGCTCATTTGAATACATGCACAAATAATCACATGTAGACAGAAAGATCAATTAATAAATGGTAGACAAATTTCAGTCTTTTTTTCCCCTTTGATCCAGATCATGATCAGTGAGACTGGCTTGTGCTGGAAGAGGGAGAATTTGCCTGTTCACTTGATAATTCATATATAGCTATAACATTAGACCAGGGTTGTGACAGAGAAGGCAATGACTGAGTTTCACTCTTTTTTCCCAAAACTTTACTACTGATTCATCTCCTTGCTCCAAGACTGCTCTTCTGATGTTCAAAATTGATACTGGCCTCTATTTTCCCCAAATTTGGTGACCATTTAAACTCTGCCTATCATATTGAACCAAAACTCTGCTATCAAGTTTATTCCCTAATCCTTATACTGGCCTATGGGGCTCTTCAGTGGAGTCCTTGGGACTCCATCTCTGATCTCAGCTCAAACTAATTGCCCATAGGTGATAACCTACTCTATCCAAAACAGTCTCCTTCCTTTTCTTGACTATTCCAAGCAGTTTTTACTTTGTGCTTACTCATTCCTCTGTCTTAAGTGCTCTTCATCCTGCTTTTCACACAGCTCTCTTATTCACCATCTCAGGTCTTAACTCACATTTACAGGGAGGGTTGTCCAATGCTGCCACCCTCTTTCAAGCCTGTACACCTTTACTATTCTACTTCTTCTCAGTACTTATCACTATCTAAATACTCCTTATTTAAATTATTTGAATGCTTATTGTCAGTTTCTCTCCACAAGAATGCAATCTGCTTAAGGGTAAAAATGTGTGTCTTCTTTCTGTATTGCTCTATCCCAAGGGCCTATACACAATATCTATGCTACATTATGTTTGTGAAATATAAATATATCAAATTCATAAATTTGATTTTGGGGGTAATATTTTTATAGAAACGTTGATTTTTTTCTGTGTAATTCAGTTGAATATAAATATATGCAATTTTAAAATAAGAACATGAAAATTCTGGCATATACAAAATAACAACTAGAGTGTCTATGTCTTCAGTGACAATCAAAGAAAAGAAAATTTAGAGAAAGGGCCAAAATGAAGAGAAAATATATCAAATTTCAAATTCTGTGCATGTTGAAGGAATTTTCTTCTGGCCCTTATGTCTCTCCTACCAATTACTTCCCCTCTTCTCACTTGAAAAGAATAGCTACTCTTTTGATTTCATGAATTTGGTGCATTCACAATTTGTGCAACTGTCACTAAACTCTTGTCCCAAAGCAATCCATTACACCAAATAGAAATTCAGTTAATGATTACTGCCAATTCCTTCCTCCCTTTATTTCTTGGCAAATACTAACTTACTTTCTGTCTTTATTCACTTATCTATTCTAAATATGGGATATAAATGGAATCATAACTTTTTGTAACTGACTTTTTTTACATGGTATAATGTTCATACATATTTTAGCACATTTCATTTGTTTTTATGGAGAAATAATATGCTATTTTATGAATTTACCAAATTTTGTTTCTCTACTTATCCACTGTTGCACATTTGCATTACTCACACTTTGGGAACAATTTGAAAAATGCTATGAGCATTTGTGTACACATTTTTAATGAATATATTCTTTCAATTTTCTTGTACTTGAAGGGGAATTGCAGAATCATATGGTAATTTTATAGTCAACATTTTAAAGAAAATTCCAGTTTTCCATAGGTGATGTACATTCCCATTACCAATATGTAAGAGTTCTTTTCTCCTCAGATACTCCCTTTGCTAATTTCCTTTTTTTGTTGTTTAAGAAGGATAGGAGGGTGGACATAGACATTCAAGAGTGTGTGAAGTAGTATTGCAATGTATTTTTGATTTGCATTTCCCCAATAACTAATGATGTTTAGAATTCTTTCATGTTTGTATTGGCCACTTGTTTTTCTTCTTTGTTGGAGAAACATCTATTTCTCAAATTTTGAGGGAGTTTTTTATACTAAAGTATTGTTTAGTAGAAAGAAGTGTACTTATATATTTTTGATTGACAAACATCTTCTCCATATTCTCACTAATATTTTTTAATATTTTAGGGTTTTTAAAATGATAATCCCCTCAATAGGTGTGAGATTGGGTTTTAATATGTATTCCCCTAATGATTTTTGATGTTGACCATTTTTTTAAATATATCAGCTATTTGCATATCTTCTTGGAAAGATGTCTATTCAGGTCTTCTGTCTACTTTTCAATTTTTTTTTACTATTGAATTGTGTGAACTCCTTATATAGATGAAGTATCAATCATTATCTTATAAGATATATGATTTCCAATATTTTCTCCTAGTCTGTTCAGTTATTTTCATTGTTTTGTTTCTTGCACAGAAGCTTTTAGTCTGATGCCATCCCACATGTTTATATTTGTTTTTCTGTCTGTGCCATATCAAAATGATCATTGCCAATTTCAATGCCAAGGAACTTTTAACTATGTTTTTTTCTAAGAGTTTTATGGTTTTAAGTCTTGTATTTAAGTCTTTAAATCAGTTCAAGTTGATTTTTGTTTGTATGGTAAGATAAAGACTCAATTTCATTCCTTTGCATATGCATATTCAGTTTCCCCAACAACACTTATTAAAGAGATTATCTTTTCTCCACTGTGTATTCTTGGTACACAGATAAAAGTCTAGCTAATCATATATATGTGTGTGTTTACTTCTGACTATTCTATTCCACTTTTTCTATACATCTCTTTTTATGCCAATATCACATTGTTTTAATTACAGTAGATTTATAATATATAATTTGAAATCAGAAAGTGATGTTTAAAACTTTGTTCTTGCTAAAGATTGCTTTTGCTATCTGGAATCTTTTATAGTTTCATATAACTTTTAACATTTCTTTTTATAGTTCCATAAAAAGTACCACTGAATTTTTATAGGGATTTGATTGGATCTATTGAGTTTTTTGACAGTGTGGACACTTAAGCAATAGTAATTATTCCAATTCACTATAATAGATATCTTTCCATTTACTTGTATTTTTAGTTTCTTTCATCAATGTCTTACAGTTTAAGTGTACAGATCTTTCACCTGCTTGGTTAAATGCACTTCTAAATATTTTATCCTTTTTGATGCTATTGAAATGAAATTTCTTCCTTAATTGAATAGTTTGTTATTATTGTGTCGAAGTGCTGCCAACTTTTGTATGTTTTTTTTTATCCTACAACTTTACTGAATTAATTACTTATAACATTTTTTTCATGGAGTTCTTAGCATTTTCTACAAATGAGATAAAGTAACCTGAAAACAGACACAATTTTATTACTCCTTTCTGATTTGATGCTATTTTTTCTTTTTCTTGCATAATTGCTCTGGCTGGGACCTTATGTTAACTATAACTTTTGCAAGGTGGTGCATTCTGGTCTTATTCCTCACATTAGAGATGGACCTTTTCGCTTTTTACCATTGAGATTGATGTTGGCTATGGCTTTAACATATACAGACTTTATTATTTCATAGTATGCTTCTTGTATAACTAATATGTTTACAGTTTTTAACATCAAAGTATGTGGAATTTTAATAAATGTTTTTTCTGTATCTATTGAGATTATCATATAATTTAGTCCTTCATTCCATTAATGTGATATATCACTTTTAGTGATTTGTTCATGTTGAGAAATCATTATCCTTTATCCCAGAGATAAATTAAATGATGCCATGATGTATGAGTCTTTTACTATGCCATTGAATTAGGCTTATTAGTATTTTGTTGAGGATTTTTGTATCTATATTCACTTGGATATTGATGTATAGTGTTTTATTCTCTTTTTTTGGAAAAGAGGTTTTTTTATGTATCCATGGGTTTTTTAAATATGTTTTTATTGTAAAAGTATAGGGTACAATTTAGATTTAGGTATACAAATGTTCATTATACAGGTACTCTTGCTGATGAGGTGTATACCCTCCCTCCTCTGGCAGCTTCCTACTACTGCCAATCCCACGTCCACCTCCTCACCCCCAGCAGTTTCCCACTACTGCCAATCCCTTTCTTATAGTGTTATGATAATTGTCCAAGGTCTGTATATGAGTGAGAACATGTGGTATTAAATTTTCTGTTTCTGTAATAGATCACTGAGTATGATGAGTATGATAGACTCTAAATCAATCCAAGTTACTCTGAAGTCCATATATTTCTCCTTTTGGCTGAATAATATTCCATTGTGCATATGTACCACATTTTTAAATCCAGTTCAGTTTTGATGGGTGGCATGGTTGGTTCCATGTTTTTGCTATTGTGAATAGTGCATCAACAAACATGCATGTGCACTTATCTTTTTTGTAGAATGATTTGAGTTACTCCAGGTATAGACCCAATAGGGGAATTGCTAAATTATGAGGAAGTTCAATTTCTAGTTCTTCCAGAAATCGTCACACTGTTTTCAAAAGAGGTTGTGCTAGTTTGCATTCCCACCAGCAGTGTAGAAGCATTCTTTTTTCTCTGCATCCTTGCCAGCAACTATAAATTAATGATGGCATTCTAATTGGGGTTAGGTGGTATCTCAATGTGGTTTTGATTTGCATTTCTCTGATGATTAGTGAGGCTGAGTACTTTTTCATGTCTGTTGGCTTCTTTAGAGAAGTGCCTATTCATGTCTTTCGTCCACTTTTTAATGGGGTTTTTTGTTTTTTCCCTTTCAGCATGTTTGAGTTCCTTGTGGATCCAAATATTAGGCCTTTGTCAGATATAAAGTTGGCAAACATTTTTTCCCATTCTGTGGACCGTCTCCTCCCTCTCTTGATGGTTTATTTTGTTTTGCAAAAGTTTTTCAGTTTGATGAGGTCCCACTTGTCTATCTTATCTCTTAGGGAATGGGCGCTTGCGGTTTTGATCAGGAATTGGTTGCCAGTTGCAATTTCCATAAGGGTGTCTGCTGTGTTTTCTAAGGTTCTTATAGTTTGCGGTTTTAAGTTTAGGTCTTTGATCCATTTATAGTTGATTTTTGTGTGTGGTGATAGGTAGGGGTCCTATTTCAATCTTCCCATTTGTTCAGCCAGTTTTCCCAGCATCCTTTACTGAATGCATTCTCCTCTCCACAGTGGTTGTTAGTGGAGGCTTTGTCAAAGGTGAATTGGTTGAGAAATTAATGTTTTGATTCCAGTATCTCTATCCTGTTCCCTTGGTCCCTATGCCTGTATTTGTACCAATACCAGGCTGTTTTGATTATTGTAGTCTTATAGTAAAGTGTGAAGTCTGGAAGAGTGATACTTCCTGCTTTGTTTTTTGTTTTTGTTTTTGTTTAGCTGAGGATTGTTTTGGCTATTCGTGGTTGTTTATGTTTCCATATGAATTTCTGTATTGTCATTTCCAGGTCTGAGAAGAATGATATTGATAATTTAAAAGGTATTGCATTGAAACTGTAGATTGCCTTTGGTAGGATGGACAACTTAACAATGTTGATTTTTCCAATCTATAAGCATGGAATATTTTTCCATTTATTTGTGTCTTTTTGGATTTCTTTGAGCAGTTTTTTGTAGTTTTCATTGTAAAGGTCTTTCACATCTCTGGTTAGGAAGATGCTGATATATTTCTCTTTTTTGTGGCTATTGTGAATGGGTTTGTGCTTTTTGCTTGGTTCACTGCCTACTTATATAAGAATGTGACTGTCCTTTGCACATTTATTTTGTGCCAAGATTTTGCCAAAGTCCTTTATCTGTGCACACAGGTTTTGGAGAGATTCTCTTGGATTTTCAAGGTATGGGACCATATCATCAGCAAAGAAGGATAACTTAACTTCCTCTTTTCCTATTTGGATACCCTTGATTTCCTTCTCTTAACTAATTGCTCTAGCTAGGACTTCCAACACAATGTTGAACAAGAGGGATGAGAGTGGGCAGTCTTGTTCCAGTTTTCAAGGAAAATGCTTTCCATTTCTGTTCATTTAGTCATATGCTGGCTGTGGGTTTATCATAGATGGCACTTACTATTTAGAGGAATGTTCATTCTATGCCTGGGTGTTTGAGGATTTTCATCAGGAAGGGATGTTGGATTTTATCAAAAGCCTTTTCTGCTACTAATGATATAATCATGTGGTTCTTTTTTCTACATTTGTTGATATATTTAATTACATTTATGGTCTTGTGGATGTTGAGCCAGTCATGCATCCTGGGGATGAAGCCTACTTGATCATGGTGGATGATTTTTGGGTTGTGTTGTTGGATCTGATATGCTAGAATTGAGAATTTTTTTTTTTTTTTTAATAATTAATCAGTATTTTTATTATAGTTTTGTGGGGTA
>NW_007232393.1:0-5030 GCF_000164805.1 Carlito syrichta
ACAGAGTGAGACCCCAACTCAAAAAAAAAAAGAGGAGCCAATCTCAAAGAAACGTTAAATGCAAGCCAGACCCAAGCCGAGCTTTTCTGCAGCCGGTCATCGGAAGGAGAGGAATATTTTTTAAAACTCTTTCTGCAAATATACATACACATACATAATCTTGATAAATATCCACAAATCAACCATACCATATGCTCAGCACCCAGATCAAGAAAGTGAACATCAACAGCACACAGAGGACTCCTTCGTCCCCCTCAAGGGTAAACGTTATCCTGACTTCTGCTGGCATAGGGGAGCTTTGCCTGTTTTTGCGTCTTGCATAAATGAAAACATATCATCTGCAGTATTTGTGTCACTGCCTTCTTCTGCTCGTCATTATGCCAGTGAGATTCTGCCCTGTTCTTGCATGTCATTGTAAATCATTCCTTCTTGTTGTTGAGTAGTGTGGCTACACCACCACTTATTATCCATTCTGCTGTTGAGCAGGCATTCGGATAGGTTCCAATTTTTTTTTTTGAGTTGGAGTCTCACTCTGTCGCCCAGACTGGAGTGCAGTGGCCGCTCCCGGCCACTGCAGCCTCGCCTGCTGGGCTCCGGCCATCCTTCCTCCTCCGCCTTCCAAGTAGCCAGAATTACAGGCATGCGCTACCACGCTTGACTGATTTTTTTTTATTTATTGTAGAGATGAGGTCTGGCTGCCCAGGCAGGTCTCGAACCCGCGGGCTCAGGCAATCCACTCACCTCAGCCTCCCAAAGGCGTGGGATTACAGGCTGAGCCACCGAGCCTGGCTCCGATTTTTTACTATTATGAACACAGTTTCCACAAGCTTCCCAGAACATGTTTTTTTGGATTTTTTTTGAGTCGGAGTCTCACTCTGTCAACCAGGCTGGAGTGCAGTGGCACGCTCACAGCCTCCTGCAGCGTCAACCTGCTGGGCTCAGGTGATCCTTCTGTCTCAGCCTTCCAAGTAGCCAGAACCACAGGCACGCATCACCACGCCTCGTTAATTTTGTTTGTTTGTTTGTTTTTGAGTTGGAGTCTCACTCTGTCGCCCAGACTGGAGTGCAGTGACCGCTCCCGGCCACCGCAGCCTCGACCTGCTGGGCTCCGGTGATCCTTCTGCCTCAGCCTTCCAAGTAGCTGGAACTACAGACGCACGCTACCATGTCCGCCTAATTTTTGATTTATTGTAGAGATGAGGTCTCGCCAAGTTGCCCAGGCGGGTCTCGAACCCACGGGCTCAGGCAATCCACTCACCTCAGCCTCCCAAGCGCGGGATTACAGGCTGAGCCACCAAGCCAGGCTTTTTGTTTGTTTTTATTGTAGATATGAGGTCTCACCAAACTGCCCAGACGGGTCTCGAACACGTAGTCTCAGGCAATCCTCTTGCCTCTACCTCCCAAAGTGCTGGGATGATAAGCGTGAGCCACTGCTCCCAAGCAGAACATGTTACTTTTGAGCATGTCCATGCATTTCTGTTGGGTCTTCACCTAGGCATGGAACTTCTGGGTCATAGGCTATACATGTGTTCAGCTTTAGTAGATTTAGCCAACAAGGTTTGCCAAGTAAATATGTGACTTTATACTCCAATCAGTAGTAAGTGAGGTTTCCATTTGCTTCCTTGCCAACACTTGGCATTTTCCATCTTTTCTCAATGTATCCATTCTAGTTGAGCTCCTCTTGCCCCCCTTTTTTTAAAATATATGATAGAATAGAAGGAATTCTGAAAGGGAACCACATCATCCAATGTTATGTAATGTCATGCCTGTGACAGTGTGATAATAAGTGAATATCTTGAAAAGCACCTAAACTCATCATACACTTTTTTTTTTTTTGAGTTGGAGTCTCACTCTGTCACCCAGACTGGAGTACAGTGACCACTCCTGGCCACCGCAGCCTCGACCTGCTGGGCTCCGGCAATCCTTCCACCTCAGCCTTCCAAGTAGCCGGAATTACAGGTTTGTGCTACCACGCCCGGCTTATTTTTTGATTTATTGTAGAGATGAGGTCTGGCTGCCCAGGCGGGTCTCGAACCCGCGGGCTCAGGCAGTCCACTCACCTCAGCCTCCCAAAGGCGTGGGATTACAGGCTGAGCCACCGAGCCCGGCTCCAATCATACACTTAAAAAAAAAATCTCTCTATGTTGCCCAGGTTGGAATGCAGCATGGATTCACAGGCGTGATCATAGCACCCTGCAGCTTCAAACTCCTGGACTCAAACGATCCTCCTGCCTCAGCTTCTAAGTAGCTGAGACTACAGGCATGTGCCACCACGTCTGGCTCATACGCTTTTTTTTTTTTTGAGTTGGAGTCTCACTCTGTCACCCAGACTAGAGTGCAGTGGCATGCTCACAGCCACCGCAGCCTTGACCTGCTGGGCTCAGATGATCCTTCTGCCTCAGCCTTCCAACTAACTGGAACTACAGGCACACGCAACCATGCCCAGCTAAGTTTTTTATTTTTATTTTTTAAGTTGGAGTCTCACTCCGTCGCCCGGGCTGGAGTGCAGTGGCACGCTCATGACCACCCCAGCGTCGACCTTCTGGGCTCAGGTGATCCTCCCACCTCAGCCTTCCAAGTAGCCGGAACTACGGGGATGCGCTACCACACCAGGCTAATTTTTTGATTTCTTGTAGAGATGAGGTCTGGTCAAGTTGCCCTGGCTGGTCTCGAACCTGTCTGGCTGGGCTCAGGCAATCCCCTCGCCTCTGCCTTCCAAAGTGCTTGGATTACGAGCAAGAGCCATCACACCCGGCTTCATACACTGTCTTATTACAAGGAGTTTTGTTTTTGTTTTAGTCGTTGTTTCAGGAGGAAGGAAAGAGACACAAAGAGGTAAGAGCATTGCTTGAGCAGAGGAAGAGCCCTCTAGTCTCTATCTGTTTCCCTGAGATTTGCCAAAAACCAGCACAGCCTGTTCCTTGAAGAGCCCTGAAACAAAATGAACAGGGGTAAGGACATCTGGTCTTTCTGACACAAGTCCTTGGTCAGAAACTTCATAATGGAAATCTGGGGCGCATCACTACAGAAAAGATTAAGAATAAAAAATGTAGCTGGGCTCGGTGGCTCAGCCTGTAATCCCGCGCCTTTGGGAGGCTGAGGTGAGTGGATTGCCTGAGCCCGTGGGTTCAAGACCCGCCTGGGCAGCGAGACCTCATCTTTACAATAGATCAAAAAATCAGCCGGGCGTGGTAGCGCATGCCTGTAATTCCGGCTACTTGGAAGGCTGAGGCAGAAGGATCATGGATCTAGCAGGTCGAGGTTGCGGTGGCCGGGAGCGGCCACTGCACTCCAGTCTGGGCGACAGAGTGAGACTCCAACTCAAAAAAAAAAAACAAAAAAAATGTGCTCTGGGCCAGGCTCGATGACTCAGCCTGTAATCCCAGCACTTTGGGAGGCCAAGGCAAGTGAATTGCCTGAGCCCACGGGTTCGAGACCCACCCAGGCAACTTGGCAAGACCTCATCTCTACAATAAATCAAAAACTAGCCAGGCATGATAGCACGCGCCTGTAGTTCCTACTACTTGGAAGGCTGAGGTGGAAAGATCGCAGGAGCCCAGCAGGTCGAGGCTGTGGTGGCCATGAGCGTGCCACTCACTGCACTCCAGTCTGGGCAACAGAGTGAGACTCCAGCTAAAAAAAAATGTGCTGGTGTAACTAAGGCCAGGGTCGCATGCTCTGTGGTGATCCACTGGACAAGCCTCGAGTGCCAGGCCAACAACTTGATCTGATCACCATCCTCATCTTTATCTTCAGAAAACCTTATCCAAGTGTCTCTTCCCAGATTAGGCTTTTGTGTGGCCCTGCCTTCTAGAAGTTGCTGAATCAGGTTGGATGGCTCTACCGTGTCCAACTCAAAGGACACAAAAGAAAACAGAATGAGAATGTGAGCCCTAGAGGCTGGCTGGGGGTTAAGACAAAGGGTCCTGAGGCCAGGCTGCCTGGATTCAAGTCCAGCTTCTCCACTCACTGGGTATGTCATTTGGGGCAAGTTATTTAACCTCTCCCAGCCTCATTTGTAATAAGGGGGTGACACTAATAGTGCCTGTTTCAAAGGGTGGCTGCAAAGAGTACATGAAACAATCAAGGTGAAATCCCTGACACACCGCTTGGTACACAACCCACAGCCAAACGCAGTCATGCTGTAACTATTACATGGCAGCCGGGTGGAGTAGCCCAAGTCTTTCGGCAGGTTGCAAGAACAGAGTATGATCCTGGGAGTTTCTCGGGTGAGGTCATGAAGCATCATGTCCTTCCCTCTCTAAAGCTGGGAAGACTTTTGCAGAGGAGAGAGGAATTTAAGTGGGTGGAAGGGAATTAGAGTTGTTCCCCACAGTGAGACAAGGCGGGAAAGGGAGGACTAGATGCATAGACCATCCAGCCAGTGTGCTGATGGGTAGCAAGAAAGAAATAAAGAAATCAGAGCATAGTGGGCCCCAGAGTCCTGGAAGAAGGCAAGGAAATCAGCCACAGGGATCCAGAATCTTATTCCCGCTGTCACTCGGAGGCCTGGCTGATCTGTATGGCTCTAGGAACAGGCAGCAAAGGGACAGGAGGAAGAAAGGAACAAAACTAGCAGCAGTAAGTCTGTGCAGACACATTTAATTCTCTCAAGCGTCAAATGAACTGTCCCTGGTCACCCAACTAGTATGCCAAAACCTTTCCTTTCCATTACCCTAGTGAGTCAAGAAATTGCAACTCTAGTGCAAGAACTGAGGCTAGGCCAGGCTCGGTGGCTCAGCCTGTAATCTCGCACCTTGGGAGGCCGAGGTGAGTGAATTGCCTGAGCCCGCAGGTTTGAGACCCGCCTGGGCAACTTGGCGAAACTTCATCTCTACAATAAATCAAAAAATTAAAGCCGGGCTCGGTGGCTCAGCCTGTAATCCCGCGCCTTTGGGAGGCTGAGGTGAGTGAATTGCCTGAACCCGTGGGTTCGAGACCCGCCTGGGCAGGCGAGACCTCATCTCTACAATAAATCAAAAAATTAGCTGGGCGTGGTAGCACGCGCCTGTAATTCCGGCTACTTGGAA
>NW_007232393.1:5050-7885 GCF_000164805.1 Carlito syrichta
GTGGTAGCGTGCACCTGTAGTTCCAGCTACTTGAAAGGCTGAGGCGGAAGGATCACCACAGCCCAGCAAGTCGAGGTTGCGGTGGCCGGGAGCATGCCACTGCACTCCAGTCTGGGCGACAGAGTGAGACTCCAACTCAAAAAAAAAAAAAACTGAGGCTAACTTTGCCTTGGACACATGGCAGCTCTTAAGTTCTCCCAGGGTGACTCAAGTTCTTCTGAAGAATGAGGTGCTTGGACACTGGATGCTCTTGGGTAGGGGGAAGGAAAGGATCACAAATAGAGCCACTCTAGTGTGATTAAGAACAAAGATTCTGAAGTCACATTACCTAGGCTCAAATCTTGGCTCAAACTACTCTAGTAGAGATTGCTAACATTCACCCGCATCTTGAGATTGCTATTATTCACCCATGCCTTGTCCTGTCCTTCCAGAGCACACAGAAGTCTAACTTGGACAGTCGTAAGTATCTAGTTGTGGGTAGCTAGTTGCGAGTGGAGCAATATGTCACTCCTAGGCTGAGGCAATGAAACAAACCCTCCATGACTCCCCAGGCTGTGTCTTCTTAATATTATAGATGGTGAGGCTACAATACAGCAGCGTCTCCTTCGACCTGGATCCCGAGTGACTGTATGGAATACAGAACAGAACCTCCTGCCAGCTGCCTTGAACAGATGGTGGGCGTGAACTAAGTCTCTGTTGTACGAAGTTACTAAGATTTGAGAGGGTTATTTGTTATTGTAAAATAGGCTAGCCTATCCTGAGTAATATAGACATGTACTAACTGTGTAAACTTAGGCAAGTGACTCAACCCCTATGTGAGTTCGTTTTCTCATCTATAAGCTGGAGATAAGGCCGAGCGCCGTCAAGCTTATAATCCCAGCACTTTGGAAAGCCAAGGCAAGAGGATTGCCTGAGCCCATGGGTTCGAGACCAGCCTGAGCAACATGGTGAGACCTCGTCTCTACAATAAATAAAAAAAAATTAGCTGGATATGGTAGTGCACGCATGTAGTTCTGGCTACTTGGAAGGCTGAGGTGGAAGGATCACCGATGCCCAGCAGGTCAAGGCTGTGGTAGCCGGGAGCATGCCACTGCACTCTAGCCTGGGTGACAGAGTGAGACTCCAACTCAAAAAAAAAAAAAAAAAAAGATATAGTGTTGGGCTCGGTGGCTCCGCCTGTAATCCCAGCACTTTGGGAAACCGAGGTGAGTAGATTGCCTGAGCCCGCGGGTTCAAGACCCACCTGGGCAACTTGGTGAGACCTCATCTCTACAGTAAATCAAAAATTAGCAGGGCGTGGTAGTGCGCACCTGTAATTCTGGCTACTTGGAAGGCTGAGGCGGAAGGATCGCCAGAGCCCAGCAGGTCGAGGCTGCGGTGGCCGGGAGCGGTCTGGGTGACAGAGTGAGACTCCAACTTAAAAAAATAAACTTTAAAAAGATGGAGATAAAACTACCTCACAGGGAAAAATCCAAGCATGCACTTAGATCTGAGTTTTCATCCTAATTTTGCCACTTGCTTGTGGGATGAGTTTAAGCCAGTCACCTAACTTTTCTGAGCCTCTATTTCCTTATCTTTGATGTGGACAGTAACATTTACTTCAAAGGGTAGTTGTGAGGATTTTTTGAGCTCAGCACAAGGAATGTTGTAGGCTAAAAAAAAGAGACCTGTTTTTTGGGGGGTTTTTTGAGTAAGAGCCTCACTCTGTTGCCCAGGCATGATCCCAACCATCACAGCCTCGACCTGCTGGGCTCAAGCAATCCTTCCGCCTCAGCCTTCCAAGTGACTTTTTTTTTTTTTTGAGTCAAATTCTCACTTTGTTATCTAGGCTGGAGTGCAGTGGCATAATCATGGCTTACTGCAGCCTCAACCTCCTGGACTCAGGTGATACTTCCACCTCAGCCTCCCAAGTAGCTGAGACTACAGGCACATGCCATTACGCCTGGCTACTTTTTAAATTTTGTTGTTGTTTGTTTGTTTGTTTGTTTGTTTTTTGAGTTGGGAGTCTCACTCGGTCACCCAGACTGGAGTGCAGTGGCCACTCCCGGCCACCGCAGCCTCACCTGCTGGGATCCGGCGATCCTTCCGCCTCAGCCTTCCAAGTAGCCGGAATTACAGGCATGCGCTACCACGCCCGGCTGATTTTTTGATTTATTGTAGAGATGAGGTCTCGCTGCCCAGGCGGGTCACGAACCCGCGGGGTCAGGCAATCCACTCACCTCAGCCTCCCAAAGGCGCGGGATTACAGGCTGAGCCACCAAGCCTGGCTACTTTTTAAATTTATTTGTAGAAATTAGGTCTCATTATGTTGCCCAGGCTGGTCTCAAACTCCTGGGCTCAAGCAATCCTCCTGCTTCGGCCTCCCAAAGTGCTGGGATTACAAGCATGAACACTGTGCCCAGCCTAAAAATCTCTTCTTGGTTTATATGGTATTGTATTTAGGGAGTTAGTGGAAATTCTTCTCTAAAAAGGGGATACCAAGGCACAGAAGGGAAAAGTCAGAATCTTCCTTAACTGGAGGAAACTTTCCAGACCAAAGCAATGGAACCTCACCTGAGACTACCCAGGTGGCCACTGTCATCCTCTCTGCCCCTTACAGCCCACATTGTCATTGCCCTTGTTCTGGTCACTTCTCACTGTGTAACAGACCAGCCCAAAGTTGAGTCTTAAAACAGTCATTTATATGACCTCTTGTGGTTCTGTGGCTTGACTAGACTCAACTGAGTAGCTTTGTATGGGCTCTTTCTTTTTTTTTTTTTTTTTTGAGTTGGAGTCTCACTCTGTCGCCCAGACTGGAGTGCAGTGGCCGCTTCCGGCCACCACAGCCTCACCCTG
>NW_007232393.1:7905-14500 GCF_000164805.1 Carlito syrichta
GGCGGGAGGATCACTTGAGGCTGGAAGGTGGAGGCTAGCTTGGGCAACATTGTGAGTCTCCATCTCCAAAAAAAAATAGTCAAAAAATTATCCGGGCATGGAGATGGCGTATCTAAAGTCCCAGCTACTTAGGAGGCCGAGGCAGGAGGATTGCTTGTGTCCAGGAGTTTGAGGCTGCAAGTGAGCTATGATCACAGTCCAGCATGAGCGACAGACAGGCCCTGTCTCAAGAAAAAAGAAAGATAAAAAGTATTTGAGTGCGTCAGTGAATGAATGAACGAGTGAATGAAAGCAAGCACCCCTGGAAAAATCGACTCCTCGTGGCCAGGGAGGTCGCAGGCATAGCGCCTTGTGTGTCCTGCACACGTGAGACTTTTTTCTGAATGATGATCCTTTGCACACGTCTCACTCCTGCTGGGCGGTCTTGTCCCGTGCCTCCTGTGAACTCTCGTTCACGCTTTCGGGCCCAGTGCAGAGGGCATCTCTGTGAGGAAACTGGTCCTGGCCTTCCCAGTTGTTGACCTCCACCCTCCCTCCGTACCCTGCTCAGGCCATAGCTCGCAGTCCTAGCAGGTCCTCTGGGGTCCCGCGTTGATCGCGAGTGGCCCGAGAGCACTGTTCCAGGGAGTCTTCAGGGAGCAGTCATCTTGGCTCTCCTCACTTCTTGGCCGTTCTTCCGTGAGCAAGGCGTGCAGCTTCCCTGAGCTCCAGCCGTCCTTTCTCTCCGACAAGGGACTGTCGTCACAGAGCTGGGAGGACGGAGAGTCAGGAGCATGCTGGAAGGTGCCACAGGCCACCTGAGTGTTCGACGTGGTCATTCTGTGGCTAGCCCCCACCCCCTTCCTCGACGCCCTGCGCAGGACACTTCCCCAGTGGGGCTTCAGACCCCGTCACAGGTGTCTGGTTGTGGATGGTCATCCTTCTCCCAACATGGCCCTTAGACTTGGTTTTGACCTTGCCAATACCGCTAAGATCACTTTTCCCTTTTCCCCCCACCTCCCCACCTCCTCCCCCTTATCGTTTCCAGGAATCTTTTTTAAAAAATTTCTTGAGCCGGGCTCGGTGGCTCAGCCTGTAATCCCGCACCTTTGGGAGGATGAGGTGAGTGGATTGCCTGAGCCCGCGGGTTCGAGACCCGCCTGGGCAGCGAGACCTCATCTCTACAATAAATCAAAAAATCACCCGGGCGTGATAGTGCATGCCTGTAATTCCAGCTACTTGGAAGGCTGAGTCAGAAAGATCACCGGAGCCCAGCAGGTCGAGGCTGCGGTGGCCAGGAGCGGCCACTGCACTCCAGTCTGGGCGACAGAGTGAGACTCCAACTCAAAAAAAAAAAAAAAAAAAAAAGCGTAATCTGCACAGTGTCCTCACCTCCTCACCGATGAGCACATCTGTAGAGAAGCCAGGCCTTATTCTGAGCAGTCAAGGAGCAACTCCATTGGCCCTCTGTTCCTCAAACTGCTGATCGTTCCCTGGGGAGCAAGGGACAAACCGCTGCTTTCCTGAGGCAGGATGATCTGAACACCTGAGGCAATCCGCTTCCAGGCTACCTCTCCTTCCCAGCCACTGGGGCTCACAGCCAAGTTCCAGTCCTTGGGTAGATGCACTACCCATCAAACAAGTTACAAACAAAGGAAGTTTTTCCCTCCCCTTTTGGAAAGTTGCTGGGGTCAAGAAGTTATGAAAATCCTCCATGGGACCATGGCATTGGGCCCTTTGCCTCTGGAGGAGAGGGGAGTTCAGCGAGCACCCCTTAGCCAGAACTCTAGATTCAGAGTTGGCAAACTTTCCGTGAACAGCCTTAAGGGTAAATATTTTAATTTGAAGCTCTGCAGGCTTCATGGGGTCTCTGTTGCAGTGACTCAACTCTGCCATTATATCACAAAAGCAGCCAAGGACAATATTTAAATATGAGTGTGGCTGTGTTCCAATACAATTGTATTAACAAGAACAGATGAAGGCCAGAATGGGCCCACAGGCCGCAGTTTGCCGAGGCCTGCTCTAGGGCCTCCTCAGTTTGAGAGAGCAGACTTTTGAAGGCTTCCATGCCCAGGAGATAATGCAGGGCTGGACGGATCACTCCCTGACCCACCTACCCAACCCCCTGAGAGCATCCCTCCGAGTAACCCCCAGTAAAACACAGGATGCCTGTAGGAAAGGCCAGCTCCACACATGTCCGGTTCCTTAGGAGGGTCCCTGCTGCCTGGGACTCCACTCCCTCCCAGAATCCCACAGTGAGGTGTTCCCGGTCCCCAGCATATCCAGAGGAGAATCTCAACTCTGCACTGGCCAGTCCCTTGACTCCATTCAACTAAAACAAGACTCAAAGCAGGAACGGGTGCGCCCTGAGACTTCTTGGAAAAGGGACAGGCAGCAGGAGGCGGCAAGGCAGACACAGAGAACGTGCTTCCCCAAAACGGTTTAAAGCAGGGTGCAACATCTGTGACCAATGTGAGCAGGCCGGGCCGCTGCCTCCATGAGATGGGCCCTCCCTCCCAGCTTTTCTTTCGAGGAACAAGACTACATCTGTTTGGCGATATTCTATCTGGAGTCGTTGAGTAAACCTTTCAGGCCCTGGCAAACAACAGCCCATCTTATTCAGACGGGAGAGCTCCTGAGACACAGCAGACTTTTTAATCCTAGGTCTGTCGCCAGCGCCCCTTCCCTCCAAGCTAATCCCTGCTCACTCCCCACTCTCCCCACTCCCTGGGCTTGACTTAAAGAAAGATGGCACACTTGCCACACTCAGCCCCTCTCGACTCTTGACAAATGCTTGTTTTTCAGTCTTCACGTTGACTTTTAGTATTGTGATACTTGGTTTCTCTCTCTCTCTCACACACACTTTCTTCCCAGGATCGGTGTCTCTGTCTCTCTCTCTCTCTCTCTCAGTGGGTCTCAGCCACACAATACTGTCTGAGCAAAGTTGCTCAGACCCCCACAATTATCTCATCTCCCATGACCCCACACTCACCCTCCTGAGGCCACTGAGAAGCAGGCAAAGCTAAACAAATAAAGGACGAGCAGCACCCCCAGCCAGCACCCCCAGCCAGCATTTCCAAGGCCCCGGCAGTAGGAAATCACAAGCTCAATGCTCAGCTTGCCTTCTCCCCACAGGCATTGGGCTCTCCCGTAGTCACACGTGTACACACACACACACACACACACACACACACACATGCACGCACAAAGCCGAGCCCCCTCCTACAGCTGAAACCTAAGCCCACGGCAGAGGCGTGCTGCAATGAAGGCTGCAGACCCCCTCTGCCCAGCTGCACGCACAGCCCTCTCCCCTTCCCCAGGCCTCTCGCTCCCTCCCTCGACGCAGCAGACACTCTTTGTCCTAACTGCCCTTTCCAGGAAATCTCTTGCCTCAGCAGAGAATTATGAAAAGCAAGAAGTTGCTCTAGGCACTTTTGGCCCCTGAAAAAAATCACTGCTGGGTGGTGGTGAGAAATTAGTTTGAACTGGACCCTTCCCCCTCCCTGACTCTTTCCTGCCTGCGACAAGGACGTTTAGACTCCCCACGCTACGATTTTACGGGCAGGCCTTGTGGCTCTGTTGCTCTGTAATTAAACCACAGCCTCTCGTCCTCCAATCAGAAGCCAGCTGGGGGGGGGGCTGCAATTACTCAACCAAGAATGAGGGGGAAGGGAGGGAGACTGGAGGGATAGGAGGAAATGATGAAATAATCCAACTTGGAAACTGAGCCACGGGGTGGGGGGGATGGAGGTGGCACAGGATCCCCCCCCTGGCGGGGGGGATCAGCCCCTTAATTTGGAGATTTGTTATAGGCTAGTCTGAGGATTAGGGATATTCTCTGTGAGAGGAAGTCTTTCTTCTAAAATTATTCTTTGTTTAGTCCTTATAGAGCACCTTCCCGAAGGTGAGGCTGAGGCCCACTCGCCAGCTCCTGACATCAGGGATGGAGTCTCTCTCAAAGCTGTCCTTAGATCTGAGTTTAGATTTCTTTGTGTTTCTTTTTGTGCCGGCAAGTCCCCGATGACACAGAAAGCTCCAAGAGGCAGGAACTGTCTTCTCTGATTTCTGTGGCCCCATCCCCTGCGCCAGGCTCTCAAAGCCCTCCTGCCGGGCTTCACCCACAGAAGAGAGATTACTCCGTTCCACTCTCCCCGTAGGCAGCCACAGGTGAGCAGCCTGGTGGGGCTGGGGTGGGGGTGTGGACTTTTGTGTAAATGAAAGAATTGCAGCCTGAAGAAAAGGAGCTCTTCCCTCAAGGTCATTGGGTGATCCTGTATTTTCACTCCCAAAGCAAAGGCCCCTTCACCTGCCATTCCTGCTTTTTCACCTTGGCTGTGGTCAGGCAATCAGATACGACTGACAGCACCAATGCCTTCAGCGCTCACACTAAGCAGTAGTTCCCAAATACCAGCCATTCAAAAACCTTCTCCTAATTCTCACCATATTTTTAACCACTCTGATTGTTATCTCTTTAATGTTTGTGTTAAATCAATGCATTTATTTTATTTAAATAAATAGTCTACAAGCAGTAATATCCCTGAAAACACAGGTTTAATATATTATTTTTCCTATTATACATAAAAACAAAATGCATCCAGGCTCGGTGGCTCAGCCTGTAATCCCTTGCTTTGGGAGGCTGAGTTGAATGAATTGCCTAAGCCCGCGGGTTCGAGACCCGCCTGGGCAACTTGGCGAGACCTCATCTCTACAATAAACCAAAAATCAGCCAGGTGTGGTAGCGTGCACCTGTAGTTCCAGCTACTTGGAAGGCTGAGGCAGAAGGATCACCGGAGCCCAGCAGGTCGAGGCTGAGGTGGCCAGAAGCAGCCACTGCACTCCAGTCTGGGAGACAGAGTGAGACTCCGACTCAAAAAAAACCCAAAAAAACAAAATGCATAACTTGTCAAATAAAAGACATTCCTTAGGATATTGCCTAAAATCAGCTCGTATGCCATGGTACAAAATGCAGGAGATATGTTAGCCTTTTGACCAGGTGACATGACAGGCATGGCTCTGAGTTTTGGTCCCCTCTTCTGTGAAATAGGAATAATGCATGCTCGTTATTGATAATAAATACCTCCTGCAGGACAGTGGGCAGTATAAAAAGCTATCATCAAGCTTTAGGAGGCAGAAGTGAGAGGATTGCCTGGGCCCGGGGGTTTAAGATCAGCCTGGGCAACTTAGCAAGATCTTGTCTCTACAATAAATCAAAAAATTAGCAGGGCCTGCTGTTGTGCACCTGTAGTTCCAGGTACTTGGAGGCTGAGGCAGAAGGATTGCCTGAGCCCAGAAGGTCGAGACTGCAGTGGCCATGAGCATGCCACTGCATTCAAACCTGGGCAACAGAGTGAGACTCTGACTCAAAAAAAAAAAAAAAAGAGAGAGAGAATAGAGAGTGGCGTTCATACTCAAAAGAACAGGAGCCCTGCCCCAGATATTGCAAAGGCGATACAACAGAAATAGTAGAGAAATGTACAGGCTATTAAAAGAAACAATACACACCCACAGGGAAAGCACAAATAAAAAGCCTATAGAGAATTAGATTTCTACAGAGCTATGCAAGGGTCTGTGAGCCTCTAGGTGAATCGTGAGGACAGCTACAGTCTACATGGTGGGCTGGGAGGACTTCTTGGAGGTGGTGATGGAAGTCAGAACTCTGTGTTCTTGGCTGTGAGGTTGTTTCTGGAATTCTTTTTCTCTCTCCCACATCTCAACATCACATTCCCCTTGGGTTTCAGCTAAGGCACCTGTCAGAAACTGTTTTTCTGGAGGCTGCTGGTGGTTGGCAGGGCCTGAAGGCCATGGGAAGCCACAGCACTGTGTCTTTGGGGTGTCTCCCGGAGCCCAGCACCCTGCGCTCGAACCATCGCCACACCCTTCCGCTCACCCCCTCTCATCCATCGCTCTCGGTGGGCACCATCTTCCCACTTGAAATCTTTCCCATTGCCGCCTCCAGATAAACTTCTTTTGCTCACTTTCTGTGAAGTGCTTCTCTCCTCTCGGCAACTTGTCACAGTGCAACTATTTCTATCTCTTATTGTGTTGTTTCTCTGTGTCACGCTGTAGCTTCTCTTGGGGCTGGTGTTGCTTCCTCTCCTCCTCCCCTCCCCCGTCTCTGTGTTCCATGCCTCTTTTTCTTTTTTTTCTTTTTTTTTTTTTGTTGCCTTGGAGTCTCATTCTTGTCGCCCAGGCTGAAGTGCAGTGGCCGCTCCCGGTCACTGCAGCCTCGACCTGCTGGGCTTTGGCGATCCTTCCACTTCAGCCTTCCAAGTAGCTGGAACTACAGACGCATGCCACCACCCCCCAGCGAGAAATTTTTGATTTATTGTAGAGACGAGGTCTTGTCATGTTGCCCAGGCTGGTCTCAAACTCCTGAGCTCAAGCAATTCTCCCTCCTCTGCCCCCAAAGTGCTGGGAATACAAACGTGGGCCACTGAGCCCAGCTGCCAAAGGCCTCCTTCTATGGCCTGGTATTTTCTGTCTATAGAAAAGAGTTCATAGTGACTCTACTATATTGTAATATTGTTATGACAATCAGTGACCAAGGGACTCTAAGGTATTACTGTCAGGAGATTGGGCAGAAGGGAAGGTTAAGAGAGTCCAATGAATCCACCAC
>NW_007232393.1:14520-15409 GCF_000164805.1 Carlito syrichta
AATCCACTCACCTCAGCCTCCTAAAGTGCTGGGATTACAGGCTGAGCCACAGAGCCCGGCTTGTGTGGGCTCTTTCGTGTGGTGATAGCAGACAGTGTCTGGGCCTAGAGTCATCTGAAGGCCTGGCTCGGCTGTTACCCACGAAAGCTGCTCTTCCACCTGGAGGCAGTGGCTGCTGGCTATTGGCTGGGAGCCGAGCTGGTTGTTCAACAACGCGTGTGGCTTCTCCACGTGGCTAAGACTTCTCCGAACATGGTAGCTGGGTTTCAAGAGGGAGTGCCCCGTAGCTGAGCGCAGGGTCTCACGCCTGTAATCCCAGCACTTTGGGAGGTGGAAGCGAGAAGATTGTCTGAGCTCAAGGGTTTGAGACCAGTCTGAGCAACATGGCGAGATTTCATCTCTACAATAAATAAAATTAAATTATAAAATTAGCCAGGCATGGTGTCACACACCTATGTTTCCAGCTACTTGGAAGGCTGAGGCAGAAGGATCTCCTGAACCCAGCAGGTCGAGGCTGTGGTGGCCATGAGCAGTGTGCCACAGCACTCCAGCCTGGGTAATAGAGTGAGACTCTGGTTCAAAAAAAAAAAAGAGAGAGAGTGTCTCAAGAGTGGGTCCTCCAAGAGACCAGATGGAAGTTGCAAAGCTTCTTGGCATCCAGAAGTCCTGCGGTGTCATTTCCCCCATATCCTACTAAACACGCAGTCACAAGGCCAGCCCGTGTTCAAGGGGTCAGAGAAGTAGCAAGCGGGACAGAAATACTGTCAAGGCCATCATCAAAAAGCGTAATCTGTCAGGATCGGTGGCTCAGCCTGTAATCCCACGCCTTGGGAGGTTGAGGTGAGGGGATTGCCTGAGCCCGCGGGTTCGAGACCCGCCCGGGCAGGCA
>NW_007232393.1:15429-21611 GCF_000164805.1 Carlito syrichta
CTCTCTCTCTTCTCCTATTTTCCAAACTATGCCTCCTGCCTAAGAGCCAGAATGAACATCGACAATTACTTCCATCCATATCATTACAAAATAGTACATAACCTGGAGGCTCTGCCAATCGGTAATCTCAGTTCTTATCTTTGTCCAGAATCCTGCTCTCTGGACTTCCACTGTGTAAGGGGCGTTCAAATTGTAATACAAAAGGACTCAGCTCAAAACAACCGGAACACGCATAGCCCACTTCAGAGGCAGTTATGGGGGAGGGGAGGTCCCTTCCCAGCGTTGCCAGTTAACCTACAATGTGGTTTTTTTTTGCAAGTCCCTAAAGTGTTTGGAACCTGTTTCCTCATCTGCAAGATGGCATAAGAACCTCTAACTCAGCCGGGCTCGGTGGCTCAGCCTGTAATCCCGCGCCTTGGGAGGCTGAGGTGAGTGGATTGCCTGAGCCCGCGGGTTTGAGACCCGCTTGGGCAACTTGGCAAGACCTCATCTCTACAATAAATCAAAAAATTAGCCGGGTGTGGTAGCGCGCGCCTGTAGTTCCAGCTACTTGGAAGGCTGAGGCGGAAGGATCACCGGAGCCCAGCAGATCGAGGCTGCGGTGGCCGTGGGTCTTTTTAAGGATTGAGTGGAATTCCCTGAGGGTCTCTGGCAGGATGTGTGGTCCAAAGAGGGGGTTCCCATATGACCCTGAAATCCCCCTTCTGAGAATATGCCCAGAGAAACTCAAATCACTGTATGAAAAAGATACCTACACGTGCATGTTTATTACAGTATTATTCACAAAAGCAAAAACATGGAACCAACCGTGTTACCCATCGTAAGAGGTATGGATAGAGAAAATGTGATACATTTACACAATGGAATATTAGGCACCCCTAAAGAAAACAAAATTATGAACTTTGCAGCAACCAGGATGAAATTAGAGTCTGTAATCCTCAGTGATTTATCACAGAAACAAAGGTCTGAGTACCACATGTTCTCACTCATAAGTGGACCCTGAACATTTATCATACTACTGTAAGAAAGGGATTGGCAGGAATGGGACACTGCTGAGGGGGGTGGGCACACAACATCATAAGGGTACCCACACTTTACCTGTACAATGACCATGTATGTACCTAACCCTGAATTGTACCCCACATTTTTAAAATAAAAAAAAGAGGGTTCAAGTCAATGTCCGCCAAACCTGAAGCTGGGTGTTTCCTATGGGGCGTTGGCCTCTTGGAGCAATCCTTGACTTTGAAAATTCTGATCTAGGATGGGCTCGGTGGCTCAGCCTGTAATCCCAGCACTTTGGGAGGCCGAGGTAAGTGGATTGCCTGAGCCCGCGGGTTCGAGACCCGCCTGGGCAACTTGGCAAGACTTCATCTCTACAATAAATCAAAAAATCAGCTAGGCGTGGTAGCACGCACCTGTAGTTCCAGCTACTCGGAAGGCTGAGGTGGAAGGATCACCGGAGCCCAGCAGGTTGAGGCTGCGGGTGACAGAGTGAGACTCCAACTCAAAAAAAAATAAAAGAAAATTCTGATCCAGAAGACGGGGTGCCTGGTGTTCTTTGGGACCACCTGATGGCACCCTGAGTTCCATCTCTCCTTCCTTGGACATAACAATTCTGAGGGGACCCACAGAATCAGAGCAGTGTCCTTGCGTGGAGACCTTCACCTTGTGGGTGCACCGTCCGTCAGGGCCCGCCCGCCCTGCTTGGTCCTGGCTGTCTGAAACAGGACCTCATTTCCAGAGGAAAATATTATTGTGTTTTGGGCCACTTGTTTGATCCTCCCGAGTCAATATTTGCAGCGATAAGCACACCATGACGCAGTGGAGCTGTGTGTGACTGTGCCTTCATTCCACTGGGTCCTGGACCCTTCCGGGTTATATTGTAAGGTGAGTGGGGCATTTCTGTAGCAGTCAGTCTTGATGCTCACCCAAACTACCGTGGAAGGTCATGGAAGAGGAGGGGGAGCCACTTTGCTCCCCTCTCCTGAAGGTGTGCCGTCAGCCCACGGTGAGTGCTAGACAGGAATTTTTTTTTGTTTTTGTTTTTTTTTGGAGTTGGAGTCTCACTCTGTCGCCCAGACTGGAGTGCAGTGGCCGCTCCCGGCCACCGCAGCCTCGACCTGCTGGGCTCCAGCGATCCTTCCACCTCAGTCTTCCAAGTAGCCGGAATTACAGGCATGCAATACCACGCCCGGCTGATTTTTTGATTTATTGTAGAGATGAGGTCTCGCTGCCCAGGCGGGTCTTGAACCCCAGGTTCAGGCAATCCACTCACCTCAGCCTCCCAAAGGCGCGGGATTACAGGCTGAGCCACCGAGCCTGGCTAGATAGGAATTTAAAGTGACCTTCCCAGGAAGCTGGCAGCCTGGACTCTTGTCCCTTCTAAGCCTTTCCTGCACCACAAACCCCAGGCCTGCCCTGGTCTTCTCTATGAGACAGTGAGGTGCCACCAGAGGAATCGTTCAATAAAAGTAAGATTTTTCTGGCCTGGTGCAGTGGCTCACACCTGTAATCCCAGCACTTTGGGAGGCAGAGGCGAGAAGATTGCCTGAGCCTGTGGTTTTGAGAGCAGTCTGGGCAACATGGCAAGACCTCGTCTCTACAATAATAAAAAAATTAACTGGACATGGTGTTACACACCTATAGTTCCTGCTACTTAGAAAGCTAAGGATCGCTGGAGCCCAGCAGGTTGAGGCTGAGGTGGCTGTGAACATGACACTGTACTCCAGCCTAGGCCACAAAGTGAGACTCTGACTCGAAACAAATGTTTTCTGTTTCCACTTCACATTAAAACTCTAGCCCGGGCGACAGAGTGAGACTTCAACTCAAGAAAAAAAAAAAGAAAAAGAAAGAAAGAAAGAGAAATTTATCTATATAGGCCGGACTTGGAGCCTCAAGACTGTAATCCCAGCACTTTGGGAGGCCAAGGCAAGAGGATTGCCTGAGCCTAGGGGTTCGAGACCAGCCTGGGCAACATTGTCAGACATCATCTCTACAATAAATTTAAAAATTAGCCAAAAAAACTCCCTAGAGAGATTCTTAGGCTCTGAAGAGTGTATGAGATTCCCTTGGAAGTGGCCTGAGGGAGGGTAACTCAAGACTGGTGGGCAGCCGTTCTCCTGAGTGAGCGGCTGCTCGTGGGATGCCATGAGAGGCCAGAGTAACATCTGAATAGGAGGGACACACAGCACACATTAATCCATGGAGGGCAGAGGTGATAAACATGGCTTCAACTATGAGCCCCAAGCCAAAAGTCATGAGGACATGCAGTTCAAAGTTGCAGCCGAGTGAGTTTTCATGTGGACAACTCTATTTTTGTTTTTTGAGTCAGAGTCTCACTCTGTCGCCCAGGCTGGAGTGCAGTAGCATGAGAGTGGCTCACCACAGCCTCGACCTCCTAAGATCAAGCGATCCTTCTGCCTTAGTCTCCAGAGTAGCTGAGACTACACCATGTCCAGCAAACTCTATGTACTTCTAAGTATATAGACTAGAAGCAGGGGTGGATTTATTTAACCATGAGGAATGATTTTCTGGAGACACACAGGAAGGTTGGCAAGCTAATAATAATAATGATGGTGATAACAGTGGCCAGGTGTACTGGCTCACACCTCTAATCCCAGCATTTTGGGAGGCTGAGGCCAGAGTGTCACTGAGACCAGGGATTTAAGACCTGCCTGGGCAACATAGTGAGATCCCATCTCTACAAAAATATAAAATTAGTGTGGTAGTGCACTCCTGTAGTCCTAGCTATCGGGGAGGCTGAGATTACATTGTACCCAGCAATCAATCTTTCTCTCTATGTATATATATACATATTATATATGGTTTGACAATTAAGTTCATGAACTCATCCTAGAAAAAGTGCTACACACCTCCTTGCTGAATATCACTATGGTCACCTTCGAAGCACTCTCCTCGGAAAGCTATGCACCAACTCCAGTGCCTAGTCCACCCATCAAAGCAATTTTGGGAAGGTGGCTGCCTGGACAGTGAGAGTTACTTTCTTTTTTTTTTTTTTTTGAGTTGGAGTCTCACTCTGTCGCCCAGACTGGAGTGCAGTGGCCACTTCCTGCCACCGCAGCCTCGACCTGCTGAGCTCCGGCGATCCTTCCGCCTCAGCCTTCCAAGGAGCCGGAACTACAGGCGCGCGCTACCACACCCGGCTAATTTTTTTTATTTATTGTAGAGATGAGGGCTCATCAAGTTGCCCAGGCGAGTCTCGAACCCGCGGGCTCAGGCAATCCACTCACCTCAGCCTCCCAAAGCATGGGATTACAGGCTGAGCCACCAAACTGACTTTTTTTTTTTTTTTTTTTGAGTTGGAGTCTCACTCTGTCGCTCAGACTGGAGGGCAGTGGAACGCTCCTGGCCACCACAGCCTCGACCTGCTGGGCTCCAGCGATCCTTCTGCCTCAGCCTTCCGAGTAGCTGGAACTACAGGAGTGCACTACCACACCCGGCTAATTTTTTTTTATTTTATTTTATCGTAGAGATGAGGTCTAACCAAGTTGCCTGGGTGGGTCTCGAACCCGCGGGCTCAGGCAATCCACTCGCCTCGGCCTCCCAAAGTGCTGGGATTACAGGCTGAGCCACCAAGCCCGGCCTACTTTCTTTTTTTGTTTGTTTTTTTGTTTTGTTTTTTTGAGTCGGAGTCTCACTCTGCTGCCCAGATTGGAGTGCAGTGGCCGCTCCTGGTCACTGCAGCCTCAACCCACTGGGCTCCGGAGATCCTTCCACCTCAGCCTTCCAAATAGCTGGAACTACAAGCGCGCTACCGTGCCCGGCTAGTTTTTTTAAATTTATTGTAGAGATGAGGTCTCGCCAAGTTGCCCAGGCGGGTCTCGAACCCGCGGGCTCAGGCAATCCACTCACCTCAGCCTCCCAAAGCGCTGGAATTACAGGCTGAGCCACCGAGCCCGGCTCATATCAGGGACTTTTAAAGAGTAAAATTTAAGCCGGGCTCGGTGGCTCAGCCTGATGAGCCGGGCTCGGTGGCTCAGCCTGTAATCCCGCACCTTTGGGAGGCTGATGTAAGTGGATTGCCTGAGCCTGTGGGTTCGAGACCCGCCTGGGCAACTTGGAGAGACCTCATCTCTACAATAAATCAAAAATTAGCTGGATGTGGTAGCGCGCGCCTGTGGTTCCAGCTACTCGGAAGGCTGAGGCGGAAGGATTGCCAGAGCCCAGCAGGTCGAGGCTGCGGTGGCCAGGAGCGGCCACTGCACTCCAGTCTGGGCGACAGAGTGAGACTCCAACTAAAAATAAAAATAAAAATAAAGAGTGAAGTTTCCTTCGGACACAGTGGCTCACGCCTGTAATCTTAGAGCTTTGAGAGGCGGAGGTGAGAGGATTGCTTGAGTCCAGGAGTTCAAGGCCAGCCTGGACAATTTGGCAAGACCTTGTCTCTAAAACAAATTTAAAAAATGAGCCTAGCATGGTGGCGTGCTCCTGTGGTGCCGGCTACTTGAAAGACTGAGGCAGAAGGATCGCCTCAGCCCAGCAGGTCAAGGCTGTGGTGGCCATGAGCTTGCCACTACACTCCAGCCTGGGTGACAGAGTGAGACTCCGACTCAAAAAAAAAAAAAAAAGAGTGAGCCGGGCTCAGTGGCTCAGCCTATAATCCTGCGCTTTGGGAGGCTGAGGTGAGTGAATTGCCTGAGCCCGCAGGTTCGAGACCCACCTGGGCAACTTGGAGAGAACTCATCTCTACAATAAATCAAAAAAAAATTAGCCAGGCATGGTAGCGCGTGCCTGTAGTTCCAGCTACTTGGAAGGCTGAGCGGAAGGATCGCCGGAGCCCGGCAGGTCGAGGCTGCGGTGGCCAGGAGCGGCCAACGCACTCCACTGTGGCTAAGTAATCGATACTCCCACTAATAAAGGTAAATATTTAAGAGTTGATTCTAACAGCGTTTAATTAATTGCCAGATAGTTAAGTTATTGCTTCTTTGATCTGAATTGTTATCCAATTTTCACTTCATTTTTGCTTGTGTAGATAATACCAGAAATAATCATAGCCAAGCTGTTTAAAGTCTCTACTTTAAGGTCTCCAGTGCCATTTTGTCTGATACAGATCCCAATTATTTTAAACAGATGTAATGTCTTCTCTCTCTTTTACCTCTTTAGCTTTTATACTTAGGTGCTTGCATTTTCTTCTCCTCTACCACTTCATCCACTTAATGTCA
>NW_007232393.1:21631-23040 GCF_000164805.1 Carlito syrichta
CGGCCCCCGCACTCCAGTCTGGGCGACAGAGTGAGGCTCCAACTCAAAAAAAAAAAAAAGAGTGAAATTTAAACAAGGGTTTGCAAACTCAAATATCTATATGTACCAGAAAGAGAGTATAAATAAGTGAAATAAGCAGAGAATCAGACAATCGGTAACAGTGGGGACCATGCTCTCTGAAAGGGTTAACTGCTGCTCAGCTCTAAGTGACTGTGGCTTCACAGGAATGAAGGTCCAAAGGAGCCCAGGTGGATGTTTTGTTGTTTTTTATTTTTCGTTGGTTTTTCTTTTTTTTAGTCAGGGTCTCACGCTGTCTTCCAGGCGGGAGTGCAGTGGCTGGATCACAGTCTCAACCTCCTAGGTTCAGGGCATCCTTTGTCCTCAGCCTCCTGAGTAGCTGAGACTACAGGAGCATGCTACCACACTTGGCTAATTTAAAAAATTTTTTTTGTAGAGACGAGGTCTCACTATGTTGCCCAGGCTAGTCTCAAACTCCTGGGCTCAAGCAACCCTCATGGCTCGGCTTCCTAAAGTGCTGGCATTATAGAGGTGAGTCACCATGCCTGAGCAAAGTGGCTGATTTTTAAGCAAAACCAGTTCCTAGACTTCTACATGAATTCTCCCAATCTGAAAGTGTTGACAAGTGACACAAAGTTCAGAAAAGCAAAATGGTACAAAGCACCCCCAAAATGACTATGAGCTAGATGTCACAGTACCTTATAGAATTGGTACTGTGAGTCCTCCGGTATAGTTTGTTGTTGTTGTTGTTTTTTCCTAGCAGTACAGTTATACAAAGCAAAGGGAGACAGGAGGCAGGGGCACCAAGGCGCCCAGGACCAGAAGCATTGTTCAGAGTCCCAGAGACCTGCCTGCTGGCTGACAAAGTATGGTAGTCTCTCCTTTCTGTTATTTATTTTTTTCTTTGAGTTGGAGTCTCACTCAGTCACCCAGGCTGGAGTGCAGTGGCACGCTCACAGCCATCGCAACCTCGACCTGCTGGGCTCGGCGATCCTTCCACCTCAGCCTTCCAAATAGCCAGAACTACAGGTGTGCGCTGCCATGCCCGGCTAATTTTCTGGTTTATTGTAGAGATGAGGTTTCTCCAAGTTGCCCAGGCTGGTCTCGAGCCCGTGGGCTCAGGCAATCCTCTCACCTCAGCCTCCCCAAGTGCTGTGATTATAGGCATGAGCCACGGTGCCCGGCGAGGAGCTATATTAGCAGGGGTTCTCAGACATCAGGGAACATCTTCAGCATTCCAGAAGCACATCAGGGAAGTGCCTGCCCTACACATTCAAGAAAGCTGTGCCAGCCCGGGCAACTTGGCAAGACCCCGTCTCTACAATAAATCGAAAAATTAAGCCAGGCTCGGTGGCTCAGCCTGTAATCCCGCGCTTTGGGAGGCTGAGGTG